>NW_028143636.1:0-61000 GCF_977018435.1 Lepisma saccharinum
GAGACTGTGTTTTTGTACTTTAGGTGAATCATGATATTTACAATGATGGAAGATGACCGATAATATATTAAGTAAATATCTGTGAATCTCTTTGTGTCAAACATGGGAATTTTCCATTGATTTTATGGTACTTATTCCCAACGAGGCGAATGTGGGCCACGGTTATGACACACACGCGAGCATACACGTACACACACACACACACACACACACACACACTCACACACACACACACACACACCCACACACACACACACACACACACACACACACAAACACATACGTGTAAACGTGGTCTTATAAGGCCCGAGTGAGTGTACATATGTTGTTGGAACCACTATAATTTGATAAATTAGCATAATCAAATTCATTTTAAAATGTCGAGACCATGCATGTGATTACAAATACCACCGTGGTTTTTGAAAATTATCATTTATGCAGTTTTCCTCACGAAAAAATGGTTACTATTCTTGTTGGAACCTGGTACCAATATCACGTGTCTAATTTACGTGTTGTAATTTTTAATACAATTGCATCCGTTGTGGGTACCGATCAATATTGCACAAACCGTCCAACCAATCACAATTCTTGTAGGTCACATGATTTCTTCCTGTGTGTAAGCAGCTACGTGCCATACCGAATTGGGCAATAGTTGTGAAATGCGCTTTACGGCGTCAATTGAGAGCGCGTAGCTTGCGCGTCTCTGTCTCGGCACAGAGCATTAGGAAGGGGGGGGAAGAGTTCCTCTCGCGGGAAGGGCGCAGTTGAGGAAGGGCGCAGTCAGTGGCGTACTAAAGGAGTTTTTGCATCACTGTGGAATTGAGATAATAATCACATTTACCCTAATCGCTTACTCTTAATTTTTACTTTGCATATTTTTTGTGTTGTTTGAAGATTTCAGAAATCAAAGCAGACTTGTGCGGCCTATCATGCCGCAACGGTGTGAACTTTATTGGCACGCTACCAAGCGAAACGCAATAGGTAACAAGCGACAAGAGATACGTATCGCTTGGAAGCGAACCCTCAGTAATCAATTCGACCTTTCGCATCGATGCGACAGGGAAAGCTGCACATGTCGCTTTCCGCTCGATGCATTAGGTTTTTCGCTCATTAGCGGTGAATTTCTTGCTTTAGATTGAAGTCGCCAGTGTTCATGGGCGCCCGGAAGGGGGGCAAGGGGGGGGGGGCGTGCCCCCCTGGAAAATGAAAATCAACCAAAAATTATATATTTCACACATATAATTTCATTTCAGCCACAATAATATGTGTTAATGCACGAACATGATAAATTCAAATTTAAGCAATATTTTTTTAGAGAACATTGGGGAAATGTGGCTTAGTTGCCCCCTGGAAAAAAATACCTTCCTTGCCCCTCCCTGGAAAAAATCCTGCTGACGTTCATGCCAGTGTTGCCTGTCGATTGTCGTCTGCCACTTGTCGCTTCGATCTGAAGTCTCCTTGAAGGGGGTCAGGGGAAGAATTCTGAGGGAGGCGACAAGCGACAGTGTGCTTCCACATCGTTAAGAGACACGTGTCCCTTTTGTCTTGTAGACTAAAACATTCACCGCCCGTGCACGACAACAAGTGGAGGCGTCACGGTGCACAACATTGATAAAGTAGCCAGTTTGAATGACACAACCAAGCGACATGCAATATTTGCAGCTTACCTTGCTTTATCAGTTCAAAACGTTGCATTGATTACCGAGGCTTGTCGCTTGTCGCTTTACGCTTCGGTCTGGAATCTGCTTAAACAGCATAAACGGCAGGCGACTGGCGACATGGAGATTTTATACCAAAGCGAAAAGCGACATTAGACCATTTAATATAAGGCAAAACATTCACCGCGCATGAGAGAACAAAAGTACGAAGCGACATGATGCACGGTATTAACAAAACTGGCCAATTAGAGCGACACCTGCATCCTGTCGTGTCGCTTCTGTTAGAAGGGTTCAATTCATCACTGCTGGTTCGCTTCCAAGGGACACGTGTTGGTTCGTGTGTAATCTCCCTTACAAAGCATAAAAGCTGCAAACGACAGACGACAAGTGAGACGACAAGCGACACGGAGAATTCACACAAAAGCTGCAAGCGGGAAGCGACACTAGCACAGTTAGTTTAAATTCAAACATTCACCTCGCATGAGCTAACAAGAGCACGAGGTGACAGGATGCACGCTATTGAGAAAACTGCCTAATCAGAGCGACACGTGCAGCTTGTCCTGTCGCTTTGATACGAAAGGTTGCATTTATTTCTGAATGCTGGTTTGCAAGTGAAGCGTGTCATGAGCAGCTTCTCTCTGAAAGCTACACCAAGCCATGGTTTTATTGAATTCTCCTCAGGAAAGGAAGAGAATGCTTATACAATTATAGTCTCCGTAGATCATTTACGGAGCCACTCGTTGTATTTGAAACTCTATTTTCTGTGCACACTCAGAGTGCACTTTAATCTACTGAAGCGGCCTTAACAAATTATTCGCTGGAACTAGGATCTCACTTTCCTCATCGTTGTGAAGGGTCACTCGCAATAGAATTGTTACGATTTTATCTCTCTGGGTGAGAACAGAATTTGGAGACTATAGTCCACAAAAAATTTACTTCTTCTGTTGGAGTTATTAGATTGGGGGCGGAGGGTGGTGCTTCAGATAGCTGTTCCATGTAGACTGTACATTTGAACAAAAGGAGCAAAGGAAAAGTAACTTATTTAATTTCTTTGTAAAATGAATTAAGTGTTAATTTACCAGAAGTCCAGTACAGTAAAACTATCCAAGTATATAATGGTGTGAATCTTAATGGACATTTTAATTAAACCTTTCTTCACAAACTGATTCAAAATTGAATAGAGCAGTGGTTCCCAAAGTGTGCTCCGCGGCGCCCCGGGGTGTGATATTTTCACTGAAATGTCACTTAGCCTACTTGTTAGTCTACAGATGGTTTTAGATATGATTGTTTCATACATTTGCTTATTTAGTCCTTTTTACATAAACAATGTTTCTGAATTTGAAATATGTGCTTAATTTTTAACTTAAGGCAAGCAACCTAACAACACTAACTTAGCATTGCAGGTTTTAGATAGGCCTATGCCTACATTCTGACTTGGGCGCCGCGGAAAAAATTTGAAACTACAAAGTTTGGGATCCCCTGAAATGGAGTATAATTTTAATAATGAATGATTGACGTATAAACTTGATGTGAAGCGTACAGAAATGTTTGTTTCGCGAATGGAGAGGACAAGAAAATGTTTTATAAATCTCATTCCTTGCAACCATCCAGTCACAGTAACTGTTGATTACCTGACCTCTACTTCCACGTCACCCATGAAGTTTGCTGGTGTTTCTTTGCGTCCTAGCACAAGCATTTCGTTTTCGCGCCTTTTTTACCGGACGCCCGGTCCTTTCTTACTTCGGTAGTTCTTCTCGCAGTCAAGTAGGAGGGGTACGAGTTCCACCTAAGGCCTCCCCGATGGCCCTGTCGACCTCCTTGGCGGAGTGGTTAGCACAGCGCGCTACGACGCCAGGGGTTCCGGGTTCAAGTCCCGGGTAAGGCATGGGTATTTGTGTTTGTCCAAATGAGAAAAACTGAAAATTGAGAATAACCGAGAAATGAAAATCTTAGATTATAATGAAAAAAGGGGGATACTTCTGGTTAGGGGTATTCCTTTTAAAAAAATGGCGTAGTGGTTCCTTCGTCGCCTTGTAATCAAGGGGTCCCAGGTTCGATACCTGGTGGAGGCACTTCGTGGTTTGGATTCCACTTTAAACTGTAAGTCCAGTCCCGATTAGCCTTACTGTGCATATAGCGGACTTAAAACACCAACTCAAACAAACGAGTTCCACCTGCACCAAAAGCAAGCATACAGTCAAGAAGTTTAAATATCGTACGTCTTCAGGATATAAAATAACCCTTTTTACCACCTTGCTACCTCCATATCACAAACACGTCACCCTTGCAATACGCAACCACGATTAAGAAAGAGAAAAGAACCAACGTTCACGAGGCCGAGTTGGGAGAAGTATATTATGGTAAATAATCATATCGTACAGTCACGGACACTTCTTTGTTGTAGCAACACTATTAACTTTCAACGGAATCATTACTACCCAGAAGTGTCCGTGACAGCACAACCCTAATCTGATGCTGCGTTACATTTTTTTGGAATTTCGACTAAAAAACTCTCATAACATGTCGCAATAAAACAAGTGGCTTCACCAAAGTGAGGTAGAGACGAACACTTCATTATTCTGCACTGTTATCTCAAGAGTCCGATATTAGCAACATAGGGAGACATTTCTTAGTCACAAGAAATGCTTTCAATTAATTACTTATAAAAAGTAGACGGTGTCGTCTTGGCAGACCATACTGACTCAAATACAAAAGAACAAGAAGTTAACTGTCTCCATTGTATACGGTCTAGTTTTATTATTGTGTGTAGTTTTTCCAACTAACCTTGAAAGAGACAGTTTGGATCGACGTACACACGGAACATTTTCAACCAATGGCAGCAAGAAACATGTCGCTACTAATACATAGCGACGTAGTGCCACAAGCCTACCAGCATACAATGAACAATCTCTATTTTATAGTGGTATTTTAAGACTTTTAATTTTAATGTCGTTGGAAAGGTGTAGAGTTCTTAATACAAAAAATACTAATAAATAATATGAATGTGAAACATGCAAGGGTAAAGTAAAGTGCATTACAGGTTTGCATGGATGTAGTTTTAAGGAGCCACATATTATATCACTCTTAATGTCCCAATATTTTGGAACATTTCTTGATTTAGGGCAATTATTTGGAAAATATTGACCGCCGACGAAGCTGCTATGGCTGCAGTCATCTGTAGAAGACACAGAAAATCTCAGTCCGGATACGAGTGCATCAGCTCAATCTATGGCGTAAACTCGTTCTGACTCTTGTAATTGTTATTCGGTCCAGATTTGAAAGCACCACTGATGCAAGGCCTCTTGTTGAGTGAGCGTGTCATCCGTTTCTTTTCCTCCCTCCTAATTTATGATGGCGGGCCTCACGCAAAAAAAGCATAATTTTAAAGAGTTGGAAGTTGCATGAACGTTTACTACACCCTATCTGAGAAATGATGACTACAATGACAGAAATATATTAATGTTGCAACAAAGTTATAATTGAGAAATTACAACATCTTGTAACTTGGATATCTAGAAAAGTATTACAAGAAAGTTTGAACATTGTATTTTTGACTTCATTAAAACGTGATGAAAATGTAGGAACATTTTTATTAGATTCTCGTGTTTACAGTCAAAAATACAATTAATACCTGCTATTTAAAATATTCTGGCACGATATGTACTGGGCCTCCCCGATGGTGCAGTGGTAGCGTCGTCGCCTTGTAATCAAGGGGTCTTAAGAAATCTTGTTAATAATAAGTTGATAGGATTATTTGTATGTAAAATATTTGTGTTTCACATAAGAAAGTGGGAAAAAAAACCTGTACTGTTTGATAGGGGGAGCAGACTTTTCCGTTGCAGCTGTACGGGATTAAGGGATTAGCGAGATAGCGATAAGTAGGTCAGTGGTACAAACATGGTTCGAACGTCGATCTCTCCTTCTCAGGACGAAACAGCCGAAATAGGCTGGAATAAAATACTTGAAGGCTGCGGCAATGAACTTTGTTATGAGGGGACAATAGAATTTAGTTTTTGTAAAAAGTGGTACCATAAATCTTGCGCGGGAATGAGCGAAGAAGAATTTACGAAATTTGAGTTGCATAGAAGAATGTTTTTCTTCCAAGATATGCTACACGCTGTCAGAAAAGGAAAAGTAAAAGTGCACAGGGTGTTCAAAAATTAACTGACGAGAATAAAGAGAGCGTTAGCCTCGCGACACTTTTATTATTTATGAAGCAGAGTAGAGAAGACGATAGGCAAGAGCAGCTTAAATTTAGAGTAGCTTTGGCTGCAAGTCGTCTCACTCTTCTGGCTTTAACTTTAGAAAGATCTGACCATTAAAATTTCGAGACAGCAGGGGAGACATAGTTTTCATTATTATTATAATGGTTGATTCTACATTCTTAATTTTTTGTGGACGCATTTGGAGGTGTTCATGCACCACTGGCAACCCTCGTGCTCACTCCTATGCCCTCATATATCACTTTTAATTTGCTTCATATGTACAAGATGTTGTTTGAAAGTGTGTTAATATCGGGTGTCTAAAAGAGCAAAGAAAATAAATTTTACACTGTTACTCTTCTTTGTACTCATAATATATTTATATATATAGGTTACTGGTACTCCCTTTTGGCGTAGTGGTAACGTCGTCGCCTTGTAATCAAGGGGTCCCGGGGGGTTCGATAAAACGTTTAGTCAGAAAACGGTTCGGATTCCAGTTTAAACTGTAGGTCTAGTCCCGATTAACTAATCTGTAAGTAAAGTGGACTTAAACACGAACTCGATCATTCTATCAATTTGTTTATTGAAAGGTTCTATTCGGAAAAGAAACTAAGCGTTTTCGTTACTTACGAAAAATTATCCAACTTTAACCAACAGAATTATAATCGAGACGTTGTTTCATATATCTCGGTTATGACTGCCTGGAAAAGTTAAAGTACGTAATGATTGTTAAACGTCGGTCGACTCATTTTCTTAGCACAATAAATTCGGCTTCGAATTCCTATCTCGATTTCATCTGTCGTATGTGGCAAATAAGTAATTAATTAGAACCATATATATATATATATATATATATATATATATATATATGTATATATATATATATATATAAAGAGACAATAAACATATCATTTTGGGGGCAGGGGGTAGCTACAGACTGCATTTACGCACAGTATCGGCAGTATTAAAAAACAAAGACTGGTAATTGCTTTGGTAATATATCAAGAGGTTGATTTCTGGGTAAATATTTTTTTACTATTTCGATGTTGGTAATTTTATCGGAAGAGAAAATTCTTGCACTCCGCAGAAGAGAAATCATGTATTAATTTTCGAATCATAATCACCATTTTATATCATATGCATATCATTAACATTCCTCTGTTAAGCCTTGCATGTATCCTGCAGCGAACGACGGAAACCTGTCAAAATACTTCATGGCAACCAAAGCACTGGGACAAAGGCCACGACTGTAGAAATGCATGTTCCAACGAACTTCTATTTCAGGCGCCAAACAGTCGGGAGTTGTCTCGCTGAGAGCTCGAGTTTCGGTTTCGCTTGTAAGTGAGTGAACACTTATATACACAAGCAACAGTGGCGTGTGCATGGGGGCAATTAGTTGGGAATACAGTGCTCCTAATATGCTTAAAGTTCGCTGTAAAATTAACTTCAACTGCAAATAAAGATGGCGAAATGGTGTAAATGTTGCCTGCTATCGTAATTGTCCCCAATGACGTAGTGGTAACGATATCACATATAATGATTTGGTCCGGCGTTCGATCACCATTACAGCCTCAGCGGCTGTTTCCATTGGATGATATTCAGCCAACAACGTCCCCCACAATTATGTACGCGAAATCACACCCATTGCAATGATTCCGACAAACGTTTCGGAGCGTGTTGTAAACACTCTTGAAGGTGCAAATATAACGAATATATTCTAAATGTAGTCATGCATTTTGTTTAGTCTCTTAACAGTGGGGCGTTACCCCCACACCCCCTATACGCCTTCATGGCGAAGTGCTAAGAACTTTACCTTTCTTTTACCTCTTAACAATGACCATACTATCTATCAGACTAGATAAAATGATGTGTAGCGCTTCACACACCCTTCAATCGCGGCTAATTTGGAGGTGATGGTGATGTGATGTGAACAAGAGAAAGCATTGATTCAATATTAACATATTATTTTGAGGTTTAGAGAATGATAAAATATGTGTAAAACTCGTGCAATTGGTTCCCTTTTAATTAATGATTATAATTTTGCAATTATTATAATTATTATATAACTGCACTAATATAAACAACAAAGGAAGAAATGATTCATTAGAAAATAGTTTCTTGAATTTTAATGTTAAAAAATATCAATCTATATTCATGTCACTGATTAGGAATGACCTACTAAGAGCACAGACTGTCATGAAAGACTAGCATGTGAGTCAACATGTGAAAACACCGTTACGAATAGAACCCAGTACACAGAGCCCTTGGTAGCAGCAGATTTTTCATTTATCCTTTAGAAAAGTTCAAGTTGCTGCTTCTCATGTACTAGTACATGCACGCTACATATTGAGGACAAAGAGATGAAAACAATTCTCCCCTCTTCCTTTGTTGCTACTAGCGTTTTAGGTGAGAATATTTACGTTTTGAACGCAGAGTTTCCCCCTCCCCTTGTATGAATAATGCGGCGAATTCAGCAGTCTTTCAACAACCATCCCTCCACCCTCTGTGATGTCTCATACTTACACTATATATAACCTTCAAGTATATTAACTTGACATTTGTGTGAAAATGTAAAACATTTTACCAATATATTTTAGGTAGCCTTACTGTGCATAAAGTGAACATAAAACACCAAATCAACCTACAACCAATATATTTTAGGCGAACCTAACTACAAATATATAATTTTCGATAGTTATAACTGCGAAAGTCAGCTAAAGCAACACATTTAATCCACCATCATGCAAATATCATTTATTTTATTTTAACGGTTATCCCAACGTTAGCATTTTTCACATGTCCCTTTGTAAGCAAGGGGTTCTGTGTTCGATTGAGGCATAGAGTGTTATGATTCAACTTTAAACTGTAGGTGTCCACCATGACTAACCTATTTGTACATAAATAAATAAAACCTCAAGTCAATTACCTGATTCTTCTAAGTTTTTAGGACCAAAACATTACTCGGAACGAATTATTCGGAAATCCTCGTAACTACTTTTCGTTCTTAAATTTTACAGTGATTTTATAATTGTTTTTTTACAATCCTGTAATATTGTATATTTCCCAGTGTTGAAATCTTTCTATACATATATAAATGGTGGAATAAGAACGATGTCACTTTCTAATCAAGGTTTTTATTAAGGGCAAGATCCGTGAAGACTTTCTCCTACCCCGCTTGAAGAGGTCTGTCCATAACAGCCCCTTTTCCGCGAGGGGTGGGGGTCGTAAACTTGTGGCGTCACCTCGGAAGGAAGCTTCTCCTCTGCCTTGACAAATTCATTTCAAACAAGGACGAGGTGTCAATATTTTCCAATAGTTGCAACAAAATATTTAACTCATTATATCTTTTATTTTATTTCTGGGGTATGAAATGGACGCAGACATTTATCTAGAAATATATTCCGGGAAGGGTTCATGAACGTTGGTCAATTGTATCACATATAATAGTATAATATGTATCACACAAAAATGTCTTGGTATTACAATATCTGCTAATAATACTATGTTAAAGACAAAGAATAGACGGATCTATGGCAGAGTGCGTAAAGGGTTGACTTTCATAAAATAGGAATAATAATTATTATTATGTAATAATTATGGATGATTTGTGAATAGAGGCAGGGAGCTGTGGTGATTAAGTCGGTAGGGCGTCTGACTGCTACGAGACCCGAGATTGTTATTTTTATTGATTTATTGATATTCATTGAAATGCTTTATTTTACTTCGCTTTTTGGGCAATTTTAGGCTAACTTGCGATAATAATAATATATAATTATTATTATTACCGAAATGTATTTTTTTTTCTAAATTTTCGGACCAACCACGGACAAGAGTAAAATTTAGTTCAAGATCTTTCTCCTTCTTCCTTACCTATTGTTTACAAGGTGTAACAAAGAATGGACTTTCGTGTATTATGTCGCAGCAGGAACTGAGTTCCTTCAACAAACAGAGTTCCGGAGCGTTCCGGCTCACTGGTCATACTGTAATCAAGTATTTTGCTTTTTAAATTTAAGTAGCTACTTCGCAAGTTTTCCGGGGAAGCTTGACCCCAGAACCCACCCTCTAAATACGACGTTGCATACAAAAATTCCAACAACAATTGCATACATATAGGTCTGTATACTAATTCAAAACATTCGTGCCTCCAATGCGCTTCCATGTGAAAAGACTGGCGAAGGAAGGCAAGTGCTTTCGCGATGAGGTCACAGAATTCTCGACCGCAGGGGTTGTTAGAAAAGCCCAGTTATGACGGGACCTTCTCAGACGGGGAGGAAGACTGATTCTACGGACCTTGATTAAGGGCTCCCGGATTCGATGTCCGGTGGAGGCACATATTGTTTCGGATCCCATTCAGTCCCGATTAGTCGATCTGTTCACAAAGTAGACTTGCAACAACCCATTATCTCTTTACCGTAATATCCAGGAACAGTAACTTGATTGATTGATTGATTTGGTGTTTTAAGTCCACTGTATGCACAGTAAGGCTAATCGGGACTGGACCTACAGTTTAAAGTGGGATTCGAATCACTTGTACCTCCACCGGGTATCGAACCCGGGACCCCTTGATTACAAGGCGACGACGCTACCACTTCGCCATCGGGGAGGCTAGGAACAGTAACTTGTCGATCTGAACTAAGTCACTAATTCTACACATGTTTACATAGTTTATTTATTTGTATTAACAGCGTTAGAATTAAATGCAAAATTTACTTCAGTTTTCCTCCAAAACGCTTTTAATTCCAATCTTTATTCCTGCATAGCATCTGAACTTCATACAAAAACATGTCAGAATTTGAAGGAACACGGCACACAGTAATGGCAAGAGAGAGGGGAGAAGGTAATGTAATTCGACGGTCACACGTCGCGAAATTTGTTTGCTATTGCTAAGACCCTTAAATCTGTGATTGTCCCTTTATTCATTTCTGGCATTCATTTGCATCCTCGCAATTAGCCAGAAGTGGTAGAAATGCGACGTCAAATGAGCTAAATCAACTAACAATAAGTATATTAATAAGTGCACAATCCATGTATGACGCTTCGAAAGGTGGAATTTTGAATTTAGTAATCCTCTCTCAGTTGCGTAGCAATATGCGAAGCCCTGGACGAGATTAGAAGGCGAGGCCCGCATCCAGTGGCGGAAATTAAGGGGAAGTGGGGGCGAGCAGCCGCTTCCCCCTTTTTTTCCACCTTTGCGAGAGCACTATGCTAAACCTTATCTACCAATAATCATTGATGCGTGTTTACAAGACATTCCAATTTAGTCGCGACAGTCCATTTCTTCTAATCCCTGTCCCAATTTCTTTCAAACTTAAGTCGTGTTTCGAAAATGTTTATTTTTTTGGGGGGGCAACTCACATTTTGACATGTTCTTCATTTTAATAATGATTGCTAATACGTATAATTTAATTAATATATGTATTATTTTCTAACCATAGAATTATCATGGCTGTTCAATGGTGCTGGTACAAGAACGTTTCTAAAATAATGAAAACATTTTTAGTTTGCGGAACACAGTACTATTCAACTTCTGAGAATTGAATGCAAACAATAAGCACCAACAATAGTCTGTAAGCGATAGTGTTGCTGAATGCTGATTGTCGGATAGGGGAGAGAGGGCTTATCGGTGAGTTCATTTTTTCCCGATACTTTGGACCATAACATTACAACTCTACAATTCTATAGCTAGGAAAGATAATATTAAACAAATTATTCACCACCATTTTCATTCTCTCTTTACCCTACATCTTGTGTTCTTCTAAGGGGTCATTGATTCTTTTGATGTGAAGCTTATGTTGACATCTGCGTTTCTATTTCAACCCATTATCATGACACTGTGGAAAACAGACTGAATGAAAATTCAAAGGAGATGGACATATTGCTTTAACAGTTGGGTGTACACTTAGCACTGTATCTACGAGCTAGCACTAGCTCGTACAATAATACTACCGAAACATTGGTGGTCACATCCAGTACTCCCAACAGAATTGCGCCGACCAGGGTCGCCCACCTTGACGGAGTGGTTAGCGCAGCGCGCTACGAAGCCGTGGGTTCCGGGTTCGAATCCAGGGTTGGCCTTGGATGTTCTTTGTGAGTGTTCCTTGATAAATTTCATCATATCGTTACTCATCCTCATCATCGCGATAAGCCAAAGTGTCAGAGAATCAACGTAAAATAACCTAACTCAATAAATCCAACAGCAATTCTGATCTCCCCTTTTGTTCCACATTTTCGGATCTGTCTCCAACCTCCTCAACAATATCCTGGGTACGGGCCTGTTCTAGGAAGCAATAAAACAACGCGAGCATTTAAATGCCTCACACTTGCTTCGTGGCAGTTGGAGGCGTTTGTTGTTAACTTATTATAATCGGGAGTGAAAGATAAAGAGAAAGAAGAGAATACAAGACAACGGGCTTTTTATTAATGAAAGAATAAATGAGAACAAATGTCTAAGCAAGTTATCGTGAATTGTTGCTAACTGTTTCACGTGAGAAAAACGACGATCATTTTTTACTTATTCCTGCCTGCCTGTATGTTATGCCCCTGATTTGACGTATTCATTCAAATTATAACGTTTAACTAGAATTTAAAACCAGATGAATACAGAATAGTTTAATATTATTGCCCACATGTTTTTTCCCCCACTTCTATTTCTAACATTTTTCGTATGAAGCTAATGCGACTCGAGACACCTTTAGGCGCGAGGCCCCGTGCGGTTGCGCACCCCTTGCTTCACCACTGCCTCTCAATGCCTTGGATTGCCCCGAAAGTGAATATTCTTTACGTTGCTAAACTAACATTTTTTCCCTAGGATAGAGAAATGATCTACATTAATGAAGCAACAGAAGAAAGTAACGTATATTTACGTTTATTTTAAGCGTATTTCTACGTCGTAGGTTAATCGTTAATGCGCATTAATGGTGGAATCAGAACGAACACGATGACATATTCATTCCTTACCCAGGATTCAAAAATAGGGCTTTATCTTCGTAGCCACTTCTTCATGGAGGCCGGAAGGTAAAAAATTAATACATTTTATTAGATTATTTTTAGCGTCGCTTTTTTCATTTTTGGCTAATCCAAACGACGTGGACGAGTAATAATATGATGAAATTCACCGTCAAAAAAACACCCATGAGCAGACCGGGATTCGAACCGAAACAACGAACCGTAGTAACGCACTGTGCTAACCTTTCCTCCACGAAGGTCAGCTGCAATATAGTCGAATCTACTGAATACGTTCGTTTTGAGGAGACTTCCCTTTATAATGCTTCACCAGAGCGTGGTTTTTGATTCATTGATTGATTTGGAATTTTATTGAATTGAAATTGAAATTGAATTTAAAATTTTGGGAGCGTCAGCACTTAGGCTATTTTGCTCCCGTCACATTATACGGGGGCCAGCCCCTTATCGTTACAAATAACAACTCTAGCGTTGCATAACTAAAAATGTTAAAATGTTCTGACTTCTGTTAAAAGCTGAGGCCGTAAACGGGCACTCAGCACACACAAGGACAAAAAACAGGACAACACACACAAAATTATACTGGCCATAGTGCCAGTCGCCAGAGCCTCGTTAGTCTTTAGTCCAGGGTGCACTACGTGGAAGTGAGGTTGACTTTTGGGCGCCTACGTGGAAGGTCACCCCTTACACCCCATTTGGAATTTTAAGTCCACTTTATGCACAGTAAGGATAATCGGGACTGGACCTACAGTTAAGTGGGATCCGAATCACTGTACCATGTGCCTCCACCGCGTGTCGAACCCGGGATCCCTAGATTACATCAGAGCGTGGTGTTGATCATTCATATCTCCTACAATACGGCAGAGATCGAGAATGTGTGGAGCCATATCATTTGCTCGAATGGTGTCACGACACAGTGCCATACACAGGGGGAACTTTACTTTTTTTTTTGTAGCAGTCGCCACATATATTTTGATGGCATAAAATCTACCTAACGCTTCGCTGTCCCTTCAAGTACATTTGCTTCTGTAACTTTGTAAATATTGTTTTATAAAGACCACACTGAGGGAAGGAATGCTCTATCTTCCATTAAACCTAAATACTGTGCGACCATTTACTTCATTGCATTATTAATTATAAAGTGCATTCTAATACACGGCTAAAATTATCAGGTTTAGAAACGGGAAGAGTATATATGTAGTTTATATTTTATTTTGCCATCTAGCAAGTAGTGTTTACTACAGTGGAATTAATATTTTCATTAATATCATAGAAGACAAGTACATGTTGTTTACAGGCATTATTTATCAAAAAGGAATGAAATCGATGTCTTCAACTCGAGGTTTTTCTCCTTCCTCAAAGTTTCTGTTGGGGACCATCATCAAATGTACATTTCATTGTTCTCTCGGTTGTTTTATGTATATGAAAATGCATTATACGCATATGATAATTCGAATATCTCTGCGTAAGTTATTGTATGTTATACATATGTTATATATTTGAACTTTGAACACACACGCACACAAACCGAAGTAAGGAGCAGGACACATGGATATTGTGAAACTTACGCAATGGAGAGATCAAGCGTAAGATGCCGTGACAACAGACACAGGGGGCGAGCGATTACAGAAGACGTCCAATACGTGTAGCAACGTTGCAAGAAGACATCCAGGGTTTCGCCGTGGCTGCAGGCCGAGAGTAAAAACTTCGCTTAACTTATCAGTGTTGCCAAACACGACTGTTAAAAAAAAACCATTGAAATTGAATGTAGTTAAGGATTGCCATGAAGCAGTTAAGTTTGAGAAGTATAAATACTTGGTTCTGTGTTCTACGACTGGGGATCCTGTGTTCGAATCCCGTACGAGTCTTGGGGAGCTTCCCGACCGAAGCGAGAAGCGACACTTGTCACTTGGAAACAAACATTCAATAACAAATGCAACTTTTCAAACCTTTCGAACCAACATGACAACGTGCACGTCTCCCGTCGCGTCGTTGTTTTCTGGTGGCATCTGCTGGTAGCGCAGCTGCAGTAAATGTTCGACGGGTTCGATACCCGGTGGAGGCACATAGTTGTTCAGATACCACTTTAAACTGTAGTTCGAGTCCCGATTAGCTTTACTGTGCATAAAAGAGACTTTAAAACACCAACTCAATCAATGTACTTTATAATCAATAAATGAAAATCATATTCTTAGTTCTTAAATTCTTATTTACATTTTATTGCTCGAACAAATTAACATTGCTCAAACAATTACATTACATTTACATGTAAATGTAACGTAATCGTCTATTTCGACTGTTAATGTCGATTTGTAGTACCTAGAAAAGTTTCAAATGATGAACAAAATAGTATATTAACTAACTGCTAGGATCCTAGCTGTAGTTCAATACCAATTCAGGATAACAAAACTATTGGAAAACAAATTTTGTATCGAAACTTTCCAGGATTTATCCATGCTATAAAGCCGCGTTTACACCGTGGTTGCTCACACACGTCACCAGCAAATTTTGGTAATATTTCGAAAAACGCTTGTGAATTTCTTATCAACATCTCACGTTAGCAACAGATTTCCCGTGTTGGAAACAGAAATGTTGTTATCCACTAGAAGTCGGTAAAGATCAAAGGACACTTCCGCTACAATTAGTTCCTGCCCGCAGTGAAGGTCTCATCCAGAATCTTCTGTCTGAATCTCTGTCAAAATGACTCATGCTGCCACAGAGAGTAATCAACTTCCTCCACAGTCGGCATCTTGCAGCCAAAATGTTAACAAAAAGTTATTAACAAAAATAAAGTGAAAGTAGTGTTATGGCAACCAACATTTGTTGGCAATATCTGTTCTTAACCGTGTTGGTAACAAAATGTTGATAACAGTTGTAGGTAACATTCGGTGTAAACGCGGCTTTATCCGTCCCGTACCGCTTTCTCCGCAACGGTTGCCATTTGGCAGACACTCTTTATCTCCACATGTAGGATCTTCTGTGGCTGGAATTTATACACGCACGTTGCATAACTGCACTGTCGTGGTTTTTGAGAAAAGAATTGCTGTAGAAATGACGTTTAAATTCCCGTGATGAGATTATCGATCGAGGCAGAAACTGTAGTTGAATCTGTGACGCTTTGTTATATGTAGTTAGGCCTAGTGGCCGTAGACGTTAAAAAGTTGTGTGATTTGTTAATTACCAAGAAAAATGTTGCTAGTACTTTTGTAAAGCGCGCAGATCACGCTTTTTTTACTAGCAAATGTCTGTGTTCCTTGTAACTATTTTTTTCTACTCAAACTTATGTAGTTGTGGAGGAAGCGTTTACTTTAAAAAACTGTGCACGGTTACTAATTGCGACTAAAATATAGGGAGAAATCCAGAGCTCATCCTCATCTTCGCGATTAGTCAAAAGTGGCAGAAAAGAAAAGTGAAGTACACCAAAACAATCAATAATGTCCAATTTCCATCCTTTTCTCGGTCTTTATTTAGTTAACGATACGATACGGAGTCTCAAGGTCATGTTTCATGATGCTGAGGAACAGATATTCAGCTTTTGAAATGTCACTTAAAGACGTAAGTAATGGAATTCTAAACTATACGCTCTCCTCTCCCTACCCATCACACACATATGCATGAATGGGAGTGTTAAGGGGTGTTTCAGTTGCCTATCTGGGCAGTGTTAGCTTAATTGTCATGCGTTCATTTCCCCCCTTTCACAGAAACCATTAGGTATATGAAGATAAATATTTGACCTTATTGTTTACGGGTATGCATTATCACCTTAGCACAGCTTTTCCTATTATTGTGAGTTGTGACGGTATTTACACTATTTATATGTGCCGCCACTGAAAATCGAATCAGAGTCATCTTCATTACAGGCCGATAACGTTACTATACGAAAAGCGTTAATACACACCAGCAAAACGGTGACTGCTATATCAGTTTTGCACCCCCCCCCGAAAAACAGATTAAGGAGGCCCTATATAAATCGAGTAGAGTAATTTCTCGTGCAGTATGTAGTACGCTAAATATTTACACATAAATAATCTAATTAGAATTCAGTAACACAATTGTTATGCAAGAAAAACTGCATGCTATGTCGAACAAATTGAATAATAATAAGAAGAATATAGTTGAAATTCTTTTGTACTTCGCCAAAATGTGTGTCTTGAAGTCTGACCCTGAACTGTATTTATCAGACTACGAGGCTCTGGTGCCTGGGTTGTGTCGTCCATGTAGGTTTGTGATTGTCACTTCACCCATCTGATCGTATTACCATTCACCCTCATCTTCGCAATTACCCAAAAGTAGTGGAAATGCGATGTTAAATAAATCAAATCAATCGAAGTCTACTTTGAAACCTGTTTGCTCTCAAGTATAATGTTTCTCGTCTAGAAACATCGTACAGATTACGTAGATCATTTTGGAAACTATTGTGGGTATTGTTACCATTGTATTTTATTGTATTAGTCAACATCATTTGTTTGAAACTCGACAAGCATTCAAGTATTTCCTCTTATCTCTTGTGAATCCCGAACGAAAGGTCATCTCTCCGGATGGTTTCCAGCTTTGGCTGCAAGTCTCTTCAACCTACCGGCTCTAACTCTACTGATTGATTGATTGAATTTGGTAAGTATTTTATTAAGTCCACTTTCTGCACAGTAAAGCTAATTGGGACTGAACCTGCAGTTTAAAGTGGGATCCGAACCACTATGTGCCTCCACTGGGTATCGAACAGCGGGGAGGCCCCAGTTGTAACTCGAGAACGACCCAACTGTTAACATTCAAATTTGGAGGCAGCGCAGGAGACATTATTTTCATTATTGTAATGGTTGTTTATACATATTTTTTTTGGAGGACATATGAGAGGGCACTCAGGCCCCACTGGCACCCCCCGTACGCACCACCATGCCTTGACATATCAATTTTCATTTGCTTCATGTGTGCAAGGAAATATTGACGATAACCAAAACTAGGGATGGTGTTTGAAGGTGTGATGATATCGGGTGTTTAGTAGGTAGAACAAGAGGAAGTAAATTTTACACTGTTACACTTCTTTGTACTCGTATTGTGTTTGTTTGTTTACTGGGACCTCCCTGTTGGCGTAGTGGTAACGTCGTCGCATTGTAATCAAGGGGTCCCTGCTTCGATAGCCGGTGGAGGCACTTAGTGGTTCGGATTTCACTTTACACTGTAGGTCTAGTCCTGATTACCCACACTGTGCATAAAGTACACTTAAAACACAAAGTCAATCAATGAATCCTTTGTTTACCGAAAGGTGCTATTCTGATATGAGCAAAGCGCTTTCGTTACTTACGAAAAATTCTCCTACTTCAACAGAATTGTAATCTAAACTTTCTTTTATATATCGCAGCTATGACTGCGACTCATAATCACAGCTCCAAAAATTCTGAGTTCGAATTCGCATATCAGTTTCATCTGCCTAAGGAGGCCAATAAGTAAATAGTTAGAAATAGAGAGCGTTGGAAGAGACAGTAAACATATCATTTTGGGGGCAGGGTTACTGACTGCATTTACGCACAGTATCGGCAGTATTTAAAAACAAAGACAGCTAATTCCTTTGGTAATACATCAAAAGGTAAAGAAAAGTAAATGCTGTATTCATTTTGTTGATTTCTGATTAAATACTTTGCTATCTTGCCGTTGTTAATTTTATCCAAAGAGAGATAATAATCCATGTTATATCACACGAGGTAATACTAGCATTAACATTATTTTATTACCCCTTGCAACAACCCTGCAGCGAAATACAGACAGCTGTTAAAATACTTCATCGCAACCAAAGCAGTGGAACAAAGCCACGACTGTAGAAATGCAGTTTCCAACCGAACCTCAGTTGCTAAACCGTTCTCTGTCCCTGGCGCAAAACCGTCTAGAGTTGCATCGCCACTTGTGTGCTAGAGAGCTCGAGTTTCGGTTTCGCTTCTAAGTGAACAAGCCCAAGCAACACGTTCTTGCCGCCTTTAACCCCCCCCCCCCCAAAGTTTAACCCTAGGCACCCGTTTGTTTGAGGCTGGGTGAGCTCCAGAGCCGTTTTATGCATGGACATGGCCGAAAAAAAATTGACCTTAGATCATCCACGGGACTCCCGTGGGAGCCAGGATCCCTACTGTATTGTGTATAAGCACTACAGCCCCTTCCCCCGCGCTCTTAATTAAAATGATTTATTGTTAGCAATAGCTTATCCGTGATGGGCAGGGGGGAGGGAGAGACTCCAAACCCACCACCTCCTTTTATCAAATTTTGAACTGTTGATATTTGTATAAAAAAATTGAAAATAAACTAAAGTCAATTACAATGTTCGCTACCAATATTTCTCAATTGCCTTCGTTCATAAAATGATGAAGGTAACGTACATACGAGGAAAATTTAGGTTGAGGGCCTATCAGCCCTAATACAGATGTATGTTCCACCAAGGTACTTGTGTACCTTGTAACAGTGTACAATTGGTTGGTAATTATGGTAATTAATGTAATTATTATAACAACTATAGAACTGCTCATATGTAAACAAAAAAAATCATTGATTCAACATTAACATGTTATTTTCAGGTTTAGTGAATGATAAAATTTGTGTGTGACACTCGTGCAATATTATATAACTGCAGCTATATGAACAACAAAGGAAGAAATGATTCATTTTAAAAAATTGTTTCTTGAATTTTAATTTTTAATGTTAAAGAAGAAGAAAATGTGTGGGCCTCTGAGGCCTCCCTTATGTAAGTAGTCTGTCTACGTTTATTGTACGCCAGGGATAAGCTAGGGATAATATAAAACTTCTTCCAGTCTTAACTGCAGTTATTTTGTTAAACAATGGTTTCATGCATGCAATCATGTCTTATACGTATAATATTTCTGCAAGGGTTCTTTGGTCAGATTCTCATTCATTCAACATTTTGGCTGCCACCTATCCTCTTCTGTCTTTTCCTCTTGAGCCAGAATAGGTCCAATTCAATTGTAGCCGATAAAAGGTAAAGCTAATGTAATTTGAGACCCTTTCCTGTTCAATTCCTACAGACCTTAAGATTGTAAAGTCGTGACTTAAATAACACAATTCATTTTTGTTGGAAGAACAGGTTTAAGTAAGGTATAAAAATAGTACAAATTGGTCGTGTTTCAAGTCTAGATATTAGAGAAACAAGTTACATCTTTTGAACAGGTTAAAATACAATATACGTATGTTAAAAATAAGAATAAAAACTATAAAAGCCAGTGAAATTGAAATAAATAATCGAGATTTCACAAGTAAGCATAAAGGAAAGGAAAGCTAACGCACAATTCTTGCAGTAATTATAAAATATTACTAATTGCGAGAGCTTAACCGTGAAACGATTGCCCGCCATCGATGTGGAGACAGATGGGGACGAGGAATACAATTCGACAAAGATTGCTAGGCCTCTATTTTGATGTGAACCAAGTTTCGTTGTTTTAATAATAGACATGCAGAGTTTAGACTATGTACGTACATCACGGGTTAAATTTGAATTATTAAAGCAATATATCTTAGTAATTTAAATATAAGAGTTTTATGTATATATATAGTTATAATTGCGGCAGCCAGTTACCAAAGCAACACCCTTAATCCACGATCCTTGAATTATCATTTCTTTTATTTTATCGGATATCTCAACGTTGGCATTTTTCACATATCCCTGCGCATTAACACTATGTTATTGATGCAAATCTATAAGTTGTACGGCAGAAACACAACATACTATTCACCTTGAAACCATGAAATCAAGTTGAGGTATTGTAACTGATATGGTTGAATGCTCTGCGCAGACTTCAAGGCGCCAATGCAACATTCCTTTTTTATCTTCCCAGTTGTATCGTGTAAGTGTCGGGAATCACTCTCCCAATTACAAAGTATTTCAGTTCGGCTCTGTGGCTGAAATGTTAGCATGACGCGCTACAAAACTCGGTGTCCTAGGTTCGCATCCTGGATAGAAGTTGTGTTTGTTCCAAAAGTCTTTTTCATCGTTCATTCTAACCTTCATATTATATGAGAGACTTGCCACAGGAATCCTCAATTTGAGAAAGGTACAGCCATTTGCTGCTGTTTTATACTGCCGCTGTAACTCGGTCGGCAGGGCGTCTGACTACCAGGCGAGGGAGAACCGGGATTTTTTTGCACCTGTTCAAGCGGTCTTGGCGCCCACCCAGCGTCTTACAAAGTGGGTATCTGGAGGAAACTCTGGGGGCGGCCAGGGCTTCGGCTGTGACCAAGAAAGTGTGGGGCCCAACTCCACACCCCGTATATGCCCTCATGGCGTGGTACAAAGCACAGGGGAGGATTTTGCTTTTTTCTTCTACGGATTGATTTGATTTATTTTACTTCTCCCTTCTGTCTCTTTTACCCAATCGCGAAAATTAGGTTGTAATTGATGCGCGGGCAATAACAAATACGTATGGACAGTGCGCAATACAGACTGACTGTAGTCCAGGCAGAGTGGGATTTATAAAATTTGGGCTCCTGGACTATCCCTTGTTTTAGGCACTGTCGATATTATCATTGTTATTATTATTATTATTATTATTATTATTATTATTATTATTATTATTATTATTAACCGTTTTGTTTTCATGGTACTTCACTTCCACTAATTGCATGCTCTCTATTAATAACACTTGTAAACTTTAAAATATACACACGTCTGATTATAAATTATTCAGTAAATTTCAGTTTCTTTTAAAATTGCCAC
This sequence comes from Lepisma saccharinum, assembly GCF_977018435.1. Classification (NCBI taxonomy): domain Eukaryota; kingdom Metazoa; phylum Arthropoda; class Insecta; order Zygentoma; family Lepismatidae; genus Lepisma; species Lepisma saccharinum. The sequence goes on from NW_028143636.1 coordinate 21,525, forward strand.
TTTCAATATGCATTTCACCATACCAGACTAATACTGCACAAACACTAAAGGAACAGAAACCAACATTACATTACGGTAGCCACACTGGACGCGAATTAACCAAGAAACAAGGATGTTAATTTGGACCGTTAGTATCCCTCCACTTTACTTGACTTTTAATTATTGGCATTTAAAATGTTTACATTCGTTTTTACGAGGAAAAATTGTTTATAATCGAGCATAAAAATTGTACATATTGTTTATATGACTTGACCTTTGAAAATAGGATCATCATGCAAGAACTTATTTAAACGCTAGAAACTCCTTCCTTCTACCTTCATTCATTAAATAAGCAGGTAAAAGGATCTGACATGTTCTAATTTGCTATTATCACAACATTAAGAAAATGTAATAGTCGATGGTCTTTTTAACTTCTGCGCATTCAGGGTCTCATTTTTGTACGGCCCTAGGATATAGCATAAGATGGCTTAGTGCCAACCCCCCCCCCCTCACCCTTCCTGAGTACAGGATGTAATACGTGGAGAGAGGTTGGCATTTTGGTGCTTACAGGAGAATCATCCTTTACACCCCGCTTCTGTTACCGCCAAATATGGAAACCTCTCCACTTGTGGGCTGTATTCACCAGCTTTCAGTGGCGTGTACATAAATGTAGTAAAGAAATGTGAGCATAAGGGAGTTATGAGTTATTTTTACCACTCCTAGATCCTGAATTATTTTCCTATGTTTTACGTGTTTTGAAAGGAAAGTTGATCAAAAATAAGACTATGTCCCTCTAAAACTACTTCTAGATACGCCACTGTTACATAACTTCGCAGCTTGCACATCATAATACTGGTCTATCACCCGGTAACAGAATTTAACCCCGTTTAGCGTGAACATAATACAAGCCGATGTAGTGGTTACTATAACAGCCTGTTTTGTTAATATTTACCCGCTCAATTTATATATTAATTATCTTCGTAACAGTTACGATGAACTAACTCCGTGGCAAAAGGTTCCTTCAATAACAACGGCCCGTTAATAGACTTCCTCATTGGTTGACACGTGGTCAGTACATCGAATCGCATTGCCGCTGTTATCTGGTTTTCTCGATCGGAACCTGCTAGTCCACGTAGCTCCCCAATTGCCTTCAAGAAACCGAAATGTTATGTGATTGCGCTAACTTGAGTTCTAAATATACTTTATGCAAAGATAGGCTAATCAGGATTGACCTACAGTTATCCGAACCACTCTCCCGTGTATCGAACCCTGATCTCCTTGATTACAGGCCGACGACGTTACTACTACTAAATCGGGAATGCCCTATATGTTAGGCCCTTACCATTCGACTGTTTCGAAGCTCCGATCATAACATGACGGAAATAAAACGATAAAGCAAACACAGCCACAGTAATCTTTGCAGTAAAGAATCACCCGTAAATACTTTGAACAAGCCAAAGAAAAGTTTCGCAAAGATACTTCGTAACCTCGTCTTTGAGCTCTGAAAGATGGGCCAAACATTCATTTTGTAACATTTTACTGCCTATTCCGTCCTCAGTCAACCACCGAGCCCAGGTCTTGTAATGTGTTTGACATGGTTAACTGAATGGATTTGGGTGAAGACAACGAAGGACGTAATTCTTATTGCTTTCTTACAGAGAGTGGGAGGGACGAACGAACACGTTTTTAATGCTCTTAGCTTCTCACACAAGGCGTGCTTTCCTGCATTTACTTGAAAGGCGAAAACGTATAAGCAGCCAAGGAAGTGAATAACTCGTATATTCGCCCAAGTTTGATTTGATTTCGAAATCCACCCAAGAAAAGTAGCTTCACCAAGATAAGAACAATCCACTGTCGCTGTTGCATAATTTTCAACAGTAAGGGAGCAATCAACAGTTTACCATGGAATTCTTCTCCTGCTTTGCCAAAATGTTCAGCACGGTCATCATCTTTATTCAGTGCTGAGCATTTGTATCATCACGAACCTCACACATCGAAAGTAGAGATGTAATATTTATCGTTGTTAAACCTTTTGACAGTGAAGCACTGAAGGAAACTGGCAACACTGCAGTACTCGGGTGAAAGGGGAAAAATAAAGATACACACGCGTTAAAGGAAATGTTGCTGCTATTCAGTTTCTTCAATGTATGGATGTTGGTTGTGTGTTCGCGGTCTTGGAAAGATTTGATTTTGTTATTTAGCGTCGCTTTCCTACCACTTTTGGCTAATCGCGACGACGAGGATGAGTGATGACAGGGTGAAATTTGTAACATTTGTAATATTTGTAACATTTAATTACATCGATGAAACTTTTATTTCTGTTATTTATTTTTCTAAATAAGCATTCAAACCAGAGACCTAAACGAATACGTACATGTGGGCATGTTAGAGATTTACCCTATAAAAAAATATTCTTCCTAATAAAGGAGTTAGTTAACACGAACAGTTTTCTTTCTCTTCGTCGGATACGGTGCACAGTTCACTTTTCCCTTCAACGGTTTCTCATGAGTAGACCTGTCTTAAGAAACTGCAAATGGCTAAATATTGATTCGAAGTATTGAATTAATTAATAATAAAATCCTAGGTAGGTCACCCCGTGATAGTCAGACACCATACCACGTTCATTATTGCACTTCAGAAATTGCATTGTAATATTAATTGTCAGAAAGGTGTGGAATATTTATTGATGATATGAATGTGAATCATGTAAAGGTAAAATAAAATTTATTAAATCGTTGCACGAATATAGCTGTAAGGGGCCACACTTTCTATCTCACTTAATGTCCACTATTTTGGACAATTACTTGATTTAGGAATATTTGAAAAATACTGGCCAACGACGAAGCTTCTATGCTTGCAGTCGTTTGTAGAAACCACAGAAAATCTCAGTCCGGATACGAGTGCATCAGCTTAAACTACGGCGTAAACTTGATCTGACTTTTGTAATTGTTACTCGGCCCAGATTTGAAAGCACCACTGATGCAAGGCCTCTTGTTGAGTGAGCGTGTCATCCGTTTCTGTTCCTCAAATCCTAACTTATGGTGGCGGGATCTCACCTCACGTAAAGGTGTATCATTTTAAAGAGTGGGAAGTTGCATGAACGATTACTATACCGTAGCTAAGAAATGCTGATTACAATGACAGAAGTATATTAATGTTGCAACAAAGTTATCGTTGAGAAATCACATCTTGTAACTTGGATATCTAGAAAAGTATTACAAGAAAGTTTGAACAGTGTAATTTTTGACTTATTGAAACGTGATGAAAAATGTGGGAAGATTTTTATTAGATTCTTGTGTTTACAGTCAAAAATACAATTACACCTGTTATTGTAAAATATTTTGGCTGCGAATATGGGAGTTGTTGAAAGGTTCCCAATATAGCTATTTCGTTCTTTGATTTATTGGGCTGCTTTAAATAAAATTCGTGAAGGCAACGAGAGCAAGTGAAATATTCATTCGAGAATTAGACTGCAACAATCACTAGCAGAGTTGTCTGTTTCCATTCGAACCGTGCCCGCGACAAAAGCAAGTTCCGAGCGACCCAGCTGTCAGCTGGCGCCAAAGTGTCGGGAATCGTCTCAAGCAGACCTTCAGTGAGCACACAGGCAATGAATTCGGTTTCTAACTGACACGTATACATACAAGACAAGGGACGTGACCGGGGATGGAGGATTGGGACAAAATATACTTTGTTCAATTTGGACCAAATTGTCTGTTTTTTACCATATATTTAGTAACAATTGATTTGCTCGCTCACACTCTAAACATTTGTTTCTATGACCCGAAACTCAAGATTATGCTTATTACTTCAAAATTGCTATTACAAAATTGTTAATTTGACTTCACGTAATGGATTTTCAGTTTTCAATATAACGCAGGTGCTCTGCATAGCCATGGAGTCCAACAGCCTTCTTAAAGACAAAAGCCTATCAACGTGTTCTTCGTTGAGCGCATTGAGTCCCACCGCCGCTGTTATCAGACTTTCTCAATAGGAGCCAGATCGTCCTTATTAAGTTTTCCTAACTATATTCTCATTCTTTTGAGTCATCACCCAAATTTTGGAGCTATGACCAGAGTTCGAACCCGGGACCGCGGATAATACGTGGGAGACCTTTTCATGGTAAGAGCATGATAATTACAATGGAATGAGAACCCAGGAGCTAGATATTTTGGCGCCCTAGTAGTAGGGTGACCATAATATTTTGGCCCAAAAACGGGACATCCCAAGGAGATCAGTTTACCTCCTCCCCTCCTGAAAAATCAGTTAGGTCTAATTATAAAATTATTGTTATAATTATACTATCGTTATTATTATTTGAAATATGAACTGTCGTTTTTATAATCTCGGTGTGACTTACACGGTATTTCTGGTTCCTTCTGATCAACCTTTCATGTTAGCCCTACGCTAAAGTTGAGGCGTGCAAGAAGTATTTATCAGAACAATCAATCTTCTTGAGAGGAGCTATATTTTTTCATCAACCGTTTATAAATCTCCTTGAAAACCTTACCCCACACATCTGACGCGAGATTAGCCATTTGAGTTTCTGGTTTGTGTCTTGTACCAAGTCCCTATTGAAACTGCATGTACGCTTCTTGGGCATGCTTATGCACTGCTCTACAAATAACGGAACACACGCAAAACAATACAAACTTTTTTAGCATGAAATGTCTCAACTTTATACTTGGTTTTCAACCTAACACCTAGACTTTTATAAAACGGGACAAATAGTGTTTTAAATAATATCGAAGGGACGACCGGGACACGCCTCTCAAACGGGACTGTCCCGGTCAAAACGGGACGTACGGTCACCCTATATAAATGACAACATCAATAAGGACCTAATGAGTGAACTGTTGAAATGAAGAGCGTGTCAAACAGCTCGGTGTATTGAAATCGAGAGGTTAGGGTACGATGAAATGTTGCACGCAGAATGAAGCAACAACTGTCTACAATTTATCACAACCGAAACTTAGTCTTGATGGTTATTTATATCTCGAGGGTAGCAGCTTTGATGACGTCAGTGTTCTTATAATGACGAGTAGATGAATGGTTACTACGAAGTAAACAGTTGTGAACTCGATTTACTTGTCGCCCGGCGTCCAATGTTCCGAATTCTGGACTGGGCATGGATGCGAGTGTCACTTCATCAACTTCATCCTCATCGTCGCGATTAGTCAAAAGTGACCGAAAAGTGAAGTAAAATAATAAAAATGAATAAAAGTTGAGTCAGGTCTAACGACCTGAGCGTTTCTGTGTGTGTTGAATCTATGTATCATTGAACTCCTCCTTTAAGAGGCAGATCTTCAAAGTAATCACCTAGGATCTTTCAAACGTTCAATACCTGTTCAGGATAAGAAGACCGTTCCAAATCATACTTCGGATGGAAAGTCACAGCAGTAACAATCCTTCTCATAGGCGTGCGCACGGAGGGCAAGAGAGACATTACAATATGTGTGTATTGTCCATCATGAGAAAAAATCACATAAGCACAAGAAGACCAATACAATTCACTAAAAAAAATATTAAAAAAAAACAATTTCGAGGTTGGTCGACACGTGAACGTCAAGTTAACATAGACAATGTGTTTGCAGGATAACGGCACAGCACCGAATGACGATAGGAAATGCTCCACCCCAGTGGCGGCGATTGGGTTCCAAAACCGCGGGGTCAAAGACAATATTTCCCTTTGAAGATAAGGTTTAGCACAGTGCAAGGACAAAAGTGACGATGAACGAGGGGCAAGTACCCCCCTCGCCCCCCTAATCGCCACCACTGCTCCACCATGTTATGACCCCCCTCCGGCCCGTGACAAAACAAAACACTTTCGAATTTTACAACAGATATATAAGCACATAAATTTCAATGTTAGAGCAACGCTAACAAGTAGACCAACGCCGGGTTGACAAACATGAAGCAATTTTTAATGTTTTGGTTGCTCCGTCACTCGGCCCTTGCATACGCGGACTATGCATTCGGTGATTTATTTACGTACGAAATTTAATATTTTGAAACTTGTTTCGTTCTTGTTAAGTCGGCCCCCGTGGTGGAGTGATTAGCACATCGCGCTACGACACCAGGGGCCCCGGGTTCAACCCCGGCCTTGGTCTGGATGTTTGTGAGTGTCCATTCATCAATTTCATGATATCATCACTCATCCCCATCTTCGCAAATTAGCAAAAAGTGGCACAAGAAGCGAATTAAAATAAAGCAAATAAATCAATCAATCGTTCCCTATAATTCGACATTAATTTCAGCAATATCAATTTCCAACGATGTGGTTTGTCCTGCAATTATCAGGCAAGTTATATTCACGAAATCTATTGTTTCTAGATGTTACAGTCACCTAATGCTTCCAAATTAGTTTGTGTGAGATAATTTCTCCCCCAATTTATGTTATTAAAGCTTTTACATTCCTGTGATTTGGCATAAGTAAATGGACAAACTTAAAAAAGAAAACTACGACAAAAAGTCACATTTTAAAATTAATATACGATAGGTAAAATGGCTTTTTCTAGCCTCGTTGCAACACTGTATGGCATAACCAAATAATTTTCATTGTGAACTCTAATAATGTCTTCAGCAATGTATGAACTTTGTTCGGCAACACATAACGAAGTGTTTTTCGCAAGGTTTTTTTAGTAAGGCCGTATAAACAGCATTTGTATAAATTTTCAGAAGAATGATAAAAGGCATCTGTCTGTACTATATGTCATTCGGTTTTCTCTAAATTTGCATTGCAAGACCTCCAGGGACTTCACCTGCACCCTGACGCTGACTCTAACTGACTCATCTTGAAACGAGCAAAGGGGCAATGTGTTTTCAAGCCGTTTATATTGATGGCGCACTGGTAATGCTGTCACCTTCTTATCAAGGGTCACGAATTCATGTCCGGTGGAGGCTCATATTTGCTTGGATTCCGTTCAAACCCGATTAGGTTTGAACGAATTCTCTTCATTCTCGGGACTTAAATCAACTCTTTAATTATTTCCATCAGTATTCAGAAAACGCCACCCACCATTCACTTACTCTGTACGCATTTCTGTGCGGAATTTACTTCCAATTCCAAGTTTTCCTTTAGGGCACCGCCCTGCGTAACGAAGTGGGTAGCACGCCACGAGTTCTTAGTTCGATTCCCGACCTGGGAATTGGGGTTCTTTGAGAGAGTCTCTTCTTCAATTTCATCACTCATTCTTTTCTTCGCGATTAGCCAGAAGTAGCAGAAAAGCGAAGTAAAATAAACTCAATCAATCAGTGAATCGAATCAAACTTTTCAAGGGCCTCTAATCAGGTAGTTCTCAACCTTTTTCAGTACGGGACCCCCCTGAAGAATATTACTCTTCACGGGACCCACAAGTATGGGTGCAGGCAGAATTACTTGAAGGGGTGTGCACCCAGTTTATAATAGTACGTGTTTTTGCTAACATCGAGTAATTTACGAAGCCCTCTTTTACGCTTGCTTAAACAAATTTCACATACTTCATTCTAGAAAAGTGCCATACATATATAATTTTAAAAGCTGAAATTGAGAGATGCCGGTGAAAAGCAATGGTAGGGTGCGCATAACAGAAATGTAAAGCTTAGACTACGGACAACACGGGTTGAATTTAAAATATTGAAACAAATATATACTAGTATTTTAAATGTAATAGTTTTGTAAGACAGTAAGTAAATTCTCAAGCTCGACATCGCGACCCACCAAACACCCTCTCGGGACCCAGCTGTGGGTCGCGCCCCATAGGTTGAGAAACGATACGATCCAATGCTTTATTCCCCCTAGCACTTGAGTCGGACAGAAACAAGTTTGGGAAGAATGCTTCTGCAAGCTGTGTCAGTGCATGTCGCTTCGAAGTCTGGAGAAGGGTCGGTGAAGGGTAGAAATGAAGGAAGGAAAAAGATAACGTTTGCTTCCACAAATTAAACCTGCAATAGCATAATTTTACTTGGATTCTCTTATTTTAAGTTTGCAGCTGAAGCAGCAGGCAAGTTGTCCATCACTATGTTTATAACTATGCCACATGCAATACAAAATTTGAGGATTGAAAGAAAATCACTAAACAGACCGAGGACAACAGTAAAATATAAAATAACACGGCGTACTTGCGACAACATCAAGGGGATAAGGTGTATACAACCTCTCGCCTCACAGAAAGCAAGTTCAAGAGAACTACAATCAATAAACGATATTTCAAACCCATATATTTTATCTTCGTATGGTTTTTATGGGCTATATCCAATGATATTTTGTCCCTAAAATACACACCTTTCTGTCTCCCTATTTTTCCTGTTGTATTTTCTGGTACAATGGAAATATTACGGGACGGTTTCCTTAACTTCATATTTACCATGGACCCTGCAGTACGTGCTCAAGACACTCGATCCAAATAATCTTTGCGATTAACTGAAAGTAAGCGAATGAAATATATCTAATCAAACCTATCATTATAAACAATTTTATTGGCATACGTACATTCACTAAAGTTCCAACCAACCACGGTTAAGTGGTGAGATTAACAGCCTCCAGAGCCAGAGGTAAGCGGGTTCAACGCTGGTTAGGCATAGACGATTCATTGTGTTTGTGCGATTTTAATGCCATTACTTCATCTTTCTACGGTGAAAAGCAACGTAAAATATCCAAAATGGGACACAAAAATAGAAGAAACTCTCCCCATTAAGCGTAAAATAGCCCATGCAGTTTAAATTTAGTCATGGGCGGATTAACTGGGAAATGAGATACTCTCGCCCGAAACGTCTCAAAATATTATTATAAATTGGATGGCCGAGTAACATTAATAAAGTATCCGCCCTTGTACCTCCATCGGAGTAGAGGTCGGTGATCCTCTATGACTAGGGAACAACATTCTTCTATATAGTTCACTTTGTTCACAGATAGGTTGATCGAGACTGGATCACGAGGAGAGGGGAATGCTGCCATTCCTACAATATCTTGTTATCAAATTTTTAACTGTAAATAAATATTTTAATGAAAAATGAAAATAAATTACACTGTTCTCTAGGGATGTTCCCTACCAATGTTTCTAATTTCTTTTGTTCATAAAATGATTTAATGTAACGTGTATGGAAGGGAAATTCACTTAGTAGGCCTAGCAGTAACGCACAGTTCTTGCAGTAATAATAAAATATTACTAATTGCCAGAGCTTAACCGTGATCGATTGCGTCGCCATCGATGTGGCGACAGATGGGGCGAGTAATACAATTCGACAAGACGTAAATTTTGACGTGAACCAAGTTTCAGCACCGTTCAACGTGAAAGCTTTATGGGTTATTTTCAATGAACACCGTTTCAAAGTACGCGAGCTATATTCCCGCATTTCTATTCGCAATGTCACTGATTGGGAATGACATTCTAAGAACGTGGATTTTCATGAATTATTAGGTGAGTGAGTGTGTGAAGAAACGCGTCTCCTCTGACTAAAAGCGCAAAGGTAGAGTACAGACCCGTGGTAGCAGCGTGTCAAAGATTTATTGGCGGTAGAGGAGAGGGGGTTGCACGTAATATTTAATATATCCCATAGGAAACTTCAAGTCCGTGCTTCTTATGTACATGGATACAATACGATATCCCCACCCTTTCCCTTGCAGGAATAATGCGGCGAATTCAGCAGTCCTTCAAAAACCGCCCCTTCGCACTCTGTGATGTCTCAAACTGAAAATACTAATATCTAGGTATATTACCTTTAATAAATGGTTCTCAACCTTTTTCAGTTCGGGACCCACCTTGAAGGATATTACACTTCACGGGACACACAAGTATGGGCGCCGGCAAAATTAGTTGAAGGGGTGTGCACCCAGTTTAAAATCATACTTTTGCTAACATCGAGTACTTTAAGAAGCCCTCTTTTACATTTCCGTAATGAAATTACGTATACTTCCTTCAAGAAAAGTAAATATGTGATTTAAAAGACTACTTTACTCTAGTCTAACTAAACACGCATGATGAAATTGAGAGATGCCGGCAAAAAGCGATGGTAGAGCGCAAATAATAGACATGAAGAGCTTAGACTTCGTACAACAACAGTTGAATTTAAATTGTTAAACAATGTATCTTAGTAATTCAAATGTAATAAGTGTTTGAGACACAAAAAATAAATTTTCGAGCCCGACTACGCGACACACCAAACGCCTTCTCGGGACCCTGCAGTGGGTCGTGCTCCATACGTTGAGAAACGACGCGTTTAAATACATTATTAGCCATTGGTATGAAGATATTTTACCAAGAGTTTTACTTAACTACAAAGATTTAAATTTCCATACTTGTAATTGTGACAGTCAGTTAACAAACAACACACTTAATACACCATAATGCAATTATCATTTCTATTATTTTAACGGTTATCCCAACGTTAGCATTTTTCACATGTCCCTGCGCATTAACACTATGTTACACACGCATATCTCTAAGTTGGAGGACAGAAACAGACAGAATGACCGGAAGTATGGGCTTGCTTACGATTCACCCTGAAACCACAAAATCAAGTTGAGTGATTGATACTGATATGGTTGAATGCTCTGCCCAGACTTGAAGGCGCCAATGCAACAGTCTCTTTTTATCTTCCCAGTTGTATCGTTTACGTGTCGGGAATCACTCGCCAAATACAAAGTATTTCAGTTCGGCTCTGTTTTTTATTTTTATTTTGATTTGATTTAGTTTATTTTACTTCGCGTTTTGTTGCCTCTTGGCTAATTTACGAAGATGGGGATGAGTGATGAAATAATGAAATTGATGAATGGACATTCACAAACAACCAAGCCCGACCGGGGTTCGAACCCGGGACCCTTAGTTCGGCTCTGTGGCTGAATGGTTAGCGTAACGTGCAAAAAAACTTGGTGTCCTAGTTTCGCATCCTGGATAGAACCTGGACATGAAATTGTGTGTGTTCCAACAAACTGTTTCATTATTCATCCTAACCTTCATATTATATGCGAGACTTGCCATATGAATCCTCAATTTGGGAAAGGCACATCCATTTGCTGCTCTTTTCTTCTGATTGATTTGATTTATTTTATTTCTTCCCTCTGTCTCATTTGGCCAATCGCGAAGATTAGGATGAAATTAATGCAAGAGCAATGACAAATACGCATGGGCAGTGAGGAACAGACAGACTGACCGTGAGTCTAGAAGCCAAAGCCCCGTTTGTTGTCCAGGCAGAGCGGGATTGATAACATTTGGTCTCGTTGAGTATTCCTTGTTTTGGGCAGTATCGACATTATCATTATCATTATTATTATTAAGAGTTTTCTTATCATGAAACTTCACTTCCACTAATTGCATGATCTGTATTAATAGCACTTGTAATCTTTACGATATAGACATCTGATTAAAAATTATTCTGTAAATTTAGTTTCTTTTTAAAAAAAACCGCGACTTGCAAAATGCATTTCACCATACCACACAAATATCGCACACGCACTAAAGGGAAATAAATGAAAACTACTGGTAAAATTCTAGCCAATTTTGATATGTCGCACGACCTCCTTCCCATTTAAATTTCTGAAGTTCAATTCAAGATGGCGGACATCAGGATGGCTGCCGACCATGCGGGTGACGTCAATGTGGTTCCTCCTTGGCCAGTCAACGATTGGTCATTGCCATTTTCACGTTCCATGCCGCAGTGGCCTTGTACTGGGGGTGTTAAGTGACTTATTGAGCCATAACTTTGTGGTATTGTTAACTCTGCAACAATTAAAGTTAGGTGAAAACAACTGTCACAGTGGTTTTCCTGGTGAAATTCTAGCCTATTTTGATATGTCGCATGACCCTCTTCCAATTTTAATTTCTGGAGTTGAATTCAAGATGGCGGACATAAATATGGCTGCCGACCATGCGTGAGACGTCAATGTGGTTCCCCCTTGGCCAGGCAACGTTTGGTCATCGCCATTTTCACGTTCCATGTCGCAGTGGCCTTATACCGGGGGTGTTAAGTGACTTATTGAGCCACCCTGTATGTGTATTTATACATATAAATTTAAATATAAAAATGCACGGTCGGTTTTATTTATTTTTTTGCTTTTCACGTCAGTCCACAATAAAACTTCAACTTAGATTCTATTTTGTATAACCTTACTTGGTGCCTCTGGTTATTTGTTGAGATAATACATTCAACTAAAGAAATCGTATTAATAATAAGTTGAGATAGGATTATTTGTGTGTAAAATATTTGTGCCCTACGTAAGAAAGTGACAAAGAACTGTACTGTTTGATCGGGTGAGCAGACTTTTTCGTTGCAGCTGTACGGGATTAAGGGATTAGCGAGCTAGCGACAAGTAGGTCAGTGGTACAAACATGGTTCGAACGTCGATCTCGCCGTCTCAGGACGAAGCAGCCGAAATAGGCTGGAATAAAACACTTGAATGCTGGGGCAATAGAATGTAGTTTTGTAAAAAGTGGTACCATAAATCTTGAGCGAGAAAGAGCGAAGAAGAATTTGCAAAATTTGAGTTGCATTTAGAAGATATTTTCTTGCACGATATGCTGCGCAGTGTCAGAAAGGAAAATATCAAGGATGGAAAAGTGAAAGTGCACAGGGTGTTCAAAAATTAACTGACGAAAATGAAAAGAGCATTAGCCTCACGACACTTTCCTTATTTACGAAACAGAGTATAGAAGAGGATAGGGAAGAGCAGCTTAAATATAGGGAAGAGGATATCTTTGGCTGCAAGTCGTTTCACTCTTCATCCTTTAGAAAGGTCCGACCATTAAAATTCAAATTTCAAGACAGTAGGGGATATTTTTTTCATTATTGTAATGGTTGTTTCTACATTCTTAATTTTTTGAGGACGAATTTGGAGGTGTTCATGCACCACTGGCAACCCCCGTGCGCACTACTATGCCCTCACATATCAATTTTAATTTGCTTCATATGTACAAGCTGTTTTTTGAAGGTGTGTTAATATCGGTTGTTTTATAGACCAAAAGAAAGTAAATTGTACACTGTTACTCTTCTGTTTACTTATATAGGCTATATACACTCTCTCTCCATTATTAGAGTTTATCCGCCCTTGTGGCACTCTTTCTCATCCTATTACTGTGTTTATATATATATATTGGTTACTGGGACTCCTTGTTGGCGTAGTGGTAACGTCGCCGCCTTGTAATCAAAGGCTCCTGGGTTCGAATAACCAGTTGAGGCATAACATGGTTAGGTTTCCAGTTTAAACTGTAGGTCTAGTCCGGTCCATACTGTATGTAAAGTGGACTTAAAACACGAACTCAATCAATCTATAATTTCTTTTTACTGAAAGGTGCTATTCGGAAACTAGCAAAGCGTTTTCGTTACTTACGAAAAATTATCCAACTTTAACCAACAGAATTATAATCGAAACGTTGTTTTATATATCTCGGCTATGACTGCCTGGAAAAGTTAAAGGATGTAACGATTGTTAAATGTCGGTTGACTCATTATCTTAGCACAATAAATTCTAGGTTCGAATTCCTATGTCAGTTTCATCTGTATTACGTGGCAATAAATAATTCATTAGAGCCAGAGATATATAAAGAGACAGTAACATATCATTTTGGGGGAAGGAGTACTGACTGCATTTACGTACAGTATCGGACAGTATTAAAAAAAAAGTCGGTAATTGCTTTGGTAATATATCAAAAGGTTGATTTCTGGTTAAATATTTTTATTATTATTTCGTTGTTGCTAATTTTATCGGAAGAAAAATTATTACGCTCTGCAGAAGATAAATCATGTATTAATTTCGGAATAATAATTAATCACCATTATATATCATATGCATATCATTAACATTCTTCTGTTAAGCCTTGCATGTATCCTGCAGCGAACGACGGAAACCTGTCAAAATACTTCATCGCAACCAAAGCAGTGGGACAAAGGCCACGACTGTAGAAATGCAGGATCCAACGAACGTCTGTTTCAGGCGCCAAAGCGTCTGGATTTGTGTCGCTGAGAGCTCGAGTTTCGGTTTCGCTTGTAAGTGAGTGAACACTTATATACACATTGTTATTACACAAGCAACAGTGGCGTGTGCATAGGGGCAATTGTTTGAGAATACAGTACTCCCCATATGGTTCAAGCTCGCTGTACATTGGATGATATTCAGCCAACAACTTCCCCCACAATTGTTAGCGCGAAATCACACCCATTGAAATGATTCCGGCAAACGTTTCGGAGCATGTTGTAAACACACTTTATACGCATTGCTCCTACAGTGCCTGTGGCAGTGATTAAAGGTGCAAATATAACGATTATATTCTAAATGTAGTCCTGCATTTTGTTTAGTCTCTTAACAATGACCAGACTATCTATCAGAATATATAAAACGATGTGTAGGGCCTCACTCAACCTTCAATCGCCGCTAATTTGGAGGTGATTTGATGTGAACAAGAAAAAGCATAGATTCAATATTAACATATTACTTTGAGGTTTAGAAAATGATAAAATATGTGTGTAACACTGGTGCAATAATTGGTTCCCTTTTAATTAATGATTATAATTTTGCAATTATTATAATTATTATATAACTGCACTAATATAAACAACAAAGGAAGAAATGATTCATTAGAAAATAGTTTCTTGAATTTTAAGCTTAAAAAAATATCAATATATATTCATGTCACTGCTTGGGAATGACCTACTAAAAGCGCGGATTTTCATGAAAGACTAGCATGCGAGTCAATATGTGAAGAAAATCGTCTCCTCGAATTAATAGCGCGGAGTTAGAGTAGAACCCAGAGAATCCTGGTAGCAGCAGATTTTCCATTTATCCTTTAGGAAAGTTCAATTTGCTGCTTCTCATGTAGTATATGCATGTGAAATGAGTGCTGAAAACCTTTCTCCCCTACTTCTCTGTCGTTACTAGCGTTTTACATGAGCGTATTTACGTTTTGAACGTAGTTTCCCCCTTTCGCTGTAAGTAGGGTTGCGAGATTTCTAAAATAAAAAAAACGGGACATATAGACATGGATATAGTTAAATTTATTTTTATAACATTTTGAACATTACAAAATCAACTGCAATTTAGAGCGGGCGTGTTTCGGCCGTCTCTATCGCAAAGATAACAATGAGTCGAAGTGGTTGGTAGATGAGAGAAAATAAATACAGACGCGCAAAAATATTCTCGTAGGTCCTAACGTTAGTGCCTCTACTACTCAACCTTACAAGATATAGGTAAATGAATGTCACCATTAAAGAGAGTACTTTATATTGGTTACCGAAGATACCGAAAATGTCGGTTCTCAGTATATCGATATTTAGAGGCCATATTTTCGAGTACAGATAACGGATCCCGTCTATCGATGGTTTCAGCAACCGGCCTCCGTGGCGGAGTGGCTAGCACAGCGCGCTTCGACGCCAAGGGTCCCTGGTTCGAGTCCTGGCCAGGGCATGGGTGTTTGTGCAAGTCTCTTCATCAATTTCATTAGGCTATATCATCACTCATCCTCAACTTCGCAATTAACCGTAGGAGGCAGAAAAGCGAATAAAAATAAACCAAATCAATCATTAGTTTCAGCAGCACTAAATATACCCCGATTATGCAACCATTACAGGATATCATTTTAATTTTGCCTGCTTTACGGTGCACTATATACACCAGCAAGTTAACCTCAAGGAAATGAAGTAATTAGCTCACGAAGCGGATTATATAAAAAACAACACCATCGTAGATTCTAGCCGAGGCTACTCCCTTAATATCGTGCGACAGTAGCCATCAGTCGTAGAATCACTTCTTGGTGAACAAGGGAAATTACATTAACATATTATTATTAATAATATTAAACAGAATAGGATTATACACAGTGGCGGTGATTATGGGGGCATGGGGGTAGTTTCCACCCTCAAGTTTTGGCACTTCTTGTCCCCGCAATTGAGTTCTCTAACGAAATTTCCTGACACTCCACTCATCTCCACTTCAAAATCAATGGAATAATGAAATAAGTAAGTTAAGAATGGATGACCACAATTAGAGGCAAACCAAAAGAGTGATCATGTGAGAAGTCGACCCCATCCTTGAAATAATTTGATTTCGATCAGTCAAGTATGAGTTTTTAAACATTTAAAAACGTTTTAGATGAAAATCTTTTTATTACATGAAAGCGTGCGTTTTGTTGGTTCTCTTGCTACCGCGTTTGCCATTCGTTTCTCTGCAACGTAAAGTTTGGGGGACGGTCAAGATTCTAACCCGAGGCCACGTGATCAACAGCTTGACATGCTTTGCCCAGATGTTGGCTCGTTTTCCCCGTCGCACGGTAAAACTAAAAAAGGAGCTCCCTCTCCTATCAGGAGAAAGAAAACCTCGCGAAGTGACACCCCGGAGACTTCGTGACGTGAGGTGAGGTGATACTCCTTTAGGGCTAAAAGGGGCTAAAACATCACCCTAGTTGTTGCAATGAATGGCAGAATTGCGATCCAGACCCATGTCTTCATCTTTGCTTATGGGTGCGAGAAATCCCCCCCCCTCCTTTCCCTTCTCATTTCAAGTGCTGGAGAGTAAACTTATACCTTGCAAGTGTCAGTCTCAGAATATTAGGAGTATAGAGTGAGTTTTAGATACCGGGATTCAATATCTCGAAATACCGGTTACATCGAAGATGCAGAAAGTACCGGAAAATAGCGAAGGTACCGTTTCGATATATCGATATTTCGGTGTTGCCAATACCTGAGATTCTGGTATTTTCAAGTAACGGTAAATCAATAACTCCACCATCTTTAAAAAGTATCACGTTTCTTATCATTCATATTTATTTTCTAATCACACATTTATACATATGCACACATGTGGAGGCTGTGTGCCTGTGCAGTGCTTCTTTCGGAAGAAAGTATTCAGGTACCGTTTCTAAATTCGTAAGCAACATAAAAGGAATATCCAAAGTTAATAAACAACTATTTATACTCTGTTATTTACAGCTCGTTCAATTTAAAATTCTACCGCAGTCCGCCCATTTACGAATACCTAACGCAATGCATGTTTTTTGTTTGTAATGGTAACACGACGGCTGAATAGTCAAGTAGCTTGGTGTGGATCGAAGAGGCAAGGAAATTAATACTTACTCTCATGATGCTTTTCCGGTGGGTTCAATTTTAAATTGAACGCACTGTATATTTTACGTGGCTTTTCTTCCTGTTTTCTTAATCGCGACGATTTTACATTTTGATACTCCTAAGCAATAATTTTGTATATTCACACGTCAACCTGCCATTATCCTTCACATTTATGTTTTTAATTTATCAGTGACTCACTGGCAATTGCCATAATGCATAGTCGAACATCTAAGGAAAAGAAGGGCGGAAGAAAATATTATCGCACTGCGTCTCGGTTTTATTTAGGGGTGAAGCCGTTGCACATTACTCTATCGCGTCTGAACTGAATCTCCTACCTGCCCCAAAGGAACGATTGATTGATTATATTGCTTTACTTTACTTCGCTTCTTGTGCCACTCTTGGCTAATTTGCGAAGATGAGGATGAGTGATAACATGATGAAATTGGTGAATGCACACTCACAAACTTCCATGCCCAGGCCAGGATTCGAACCCGGGACCTCTGGCGTCGTAGCGCTATGTGCTAACCACTCTGCCTTCTGGGGCCGGCCCAAAGGAACGAGTAGAAGTGGTTAGTTATCTAAATAACTTACATAAGTTTGTTGGACGAATAAACTGGTCGTTGCAGAAAATGGACATTGCTTTGCGTTGATTAAAAAGAGTCTCAAAATATTTTATATACTTGCTTCAAATTAGCAATCTCGTTACATAATTTTGTACAACCTTCATGCTTTTAGCGTCTTTAAATTTGTTGGCTAAAGAAGAGTAGTTGGATAGCCTCAGGCTGAATTTTTCAAAAGAAAAGACGAATTGATCTAAAGTTAAAGTACTTTCTGATCATTTTTTAATGTATTTAACAGTTCTGCTGTACACTCAGCGGCGAAAGAAACAATAGACGAATTGTCCACCACCATTTTCATTCGGTCTGTATTACACAATGTGATGATACTGAATTGAAATAATGACGTCAATAATCAGAGAACAACGCCTGCATCGAACCAACATAGTGTCATTCCTTAAAACAACACAGGATGTAGAATAAAAAGTAATGAAAATAGCAAAGGACAATTTGCCTACCATTTCTTTGCCGTTGACTGTACAAAGTAAAAAGAAAACACTCTTTGGTGGGTTCCTTTATTTTCCACAGTGGGCTTTCAGAACGCCACAAGCAATAACTAATTCTGTGCAACTTGCTTCTTGACCTCCCTTGCTGGAAGCGTCAGCGGAGTAAAGAATGGCGCCAGGAAGTCTCATACCCCGTTCGGAAAAGCTACGGACGGAAAATTGCGTTTGCATTAGCTGCTAGTCACTACGTACTTCGTTTTTGCCATCGTTGGTAATATCTGTCTATCATCCACTTAAGAAGGATATAACTGGAGTCAATACATGCAAACTACAAATCAAAACGGATGAGTGAAGGGTGGGGGGGTCAATGTTGTTTCATCGTTTAATATAGCTTACGTGTCATAGCAAAACTTTGGTCAAACCACATTCATATGTGGTTTAACTTTGTTTTGAGTCCACGTTTTGCATGGCAGGCTAATCGGGAAGGACCTACAGTTTAAAGTGGGATTCGAGCCTCTGATCAATCTACCGCAAGCAGGCATGAAAGTTCGATCTCGGAATCCTTTGATTACAAAGCGACAGCGTTGGGCATGAAACAATTACGGAGGCCCTTATCTTTGAAACGGTAGGCAGAATATGGGTGTAACATCATCATATTGACTCTTCGTCGTCGCCTTGTAATCAAGGGGTACCGGGTTCGATGCCCGGTGGAGACACATAGTGGTTCGGATCCCACCTTAAACTGTAGGTCCAGTTCTGATTAGCCTTACTGTGCATAAAGTGGACTTAAAAAACCAAATGAATCAATCAATACTGACTGTTCTTCTTTTTGCTTCGTGTACATGGTGTGAAATCACTGGTTGAGGTTTACAAAGATCTTAATCTACACGTACGTGCGCACTAATATGTATACGTATTTTAAATACAACATTACTAATTACTAAATCACTAAATATTTAAAAATAACATTATTAAATAAATTTAAACAATTATCTTTTTACATTTATAAATATCACATTTGCATCAAGTAGGAAACTGATTTCCTTACTAAGTGGTTAAAGATGTCAATTAGTTTCAAAATTGTTGAAATTGTTTTATTATGGAACAGCTGAAAGATTGATTGATTGAATTGGTTTATTTTTCTTCGCTTTTCTGCCACTTCTGGCTAATCGCGAAGATTGAAATGGCTGATATACAATGAAACCGATGAAGGGACACTCACAAATACCCATGCCCAGGCCGGGATTCAAACCCGGAACCTAAGGTGTCGTAGCACGCTATTCTAACCACTTCGCCACGGATGTGAAACATTGTGTTTAGTTTTTCTATTAATATAAATCAATTACGTTTCATTCTTATATTTATTGTACTTTCTTGTTTCACTTTAATTGTGAATACGTTGCTATTGCTGCAGATCTGTTAATGATCGTTTGAAAGAGAGATTGTTGCGGAGATACCCCCGTTGCACCTTGCCCTTGGACCTCTCCACTCCCAATTGTTCTCATGCACTATCATCCGCTGAGAGGAGATCGTTTCGACGGATATTGAGCAATCCAGTGTTACGGTGAAAAAACCTTCCTTCATTTCACTTCAGGTGGCAAGAAAATCACAAAATATCAAGTATAAAGAACAGATTGAACTGTTTGTGACATTTTGATCATTTTGGTAAGATGGTACGGGTAAGATGTACATGGTAAGATGTCACTTACCATGTTTTACACCCGAGCCCTTCATTTAATGAATTTATTTTGACTGTAATTTTAGTTTTACGTTCAGTTACTCAGCGCTGGACCTAAAGTTAACTTCTCAGCCAGGACCTTGGGGTGTACGAGTTTGGGGTTGCAAAATGCCTTATCTTATTTAAATCTTCTTTTCTTCAACATTCGTGAATTGTAGTGATAGTGAGTTGCATGTTATTGAGTATAGGAAAGCAAGCAGAGAACAGCAATTTCAGGAAATCAGGCTGTGATTCCGCCCTTTGGAATTATTTCTCACTTATTGCAGACGATCATGTGACCAGAACCTTAGATAACTTGCAGGAAACATCCCGTTTCTACCGTTCTGCACGTCCTCTCATATCCGCGTCGTGGTTAACCAGACGGTACAAATTAGTTACCTTCACCTCGTACTAATCCACACAATCCACAATACTTTCACAAAAAAAAATACTTGGAACGGTAGCCATATTATTGGTATTATAACCTGAGCATTGCATTGGTTTGGTTTAGAGTACGAGGTCGTTGTATTATGAAGTTTATCTAATTTTGTGTGGTGTCGCCAGTGTCACATGTTGGTACAATGCTGAGGATTTCGGTTTTCCCCTTAGTTGACTTATATTCAATGTCAGCTTAAGGAAAGCTAAGCACTTGTTTATCGCAGAAGAAAATTGTTATAACAATGTAAAATTTGACAAATCCACAACAAAATTATATGCAAGGTAATTTCGTACTTTGTAAGTCACCCGTATATAACCTATACTGAATGAATGAATGAATGAATGAATACTGCATTTAAGTTCTTTGAATATTGCTCATGTATTAGGGGAGTATACAGATCCCCCCCCCACCACCACCGGTACGCTCTCAGACAAAAAAAATGTAGAGTAAAAAGTAAAGTTGTTGTATGGAAATATGACCATTCTATTCAATTGCTATTGCCTTTGGTTTGTAGACCGATTGATTATAAAAAAAGGTGTTTTCTAAACTTTTTTTCGAAGAGCTTGCATTTTCTGCAGGTTGCGTTTGCAACGTTGCAACCAGGAGACAGGACAACCTTACTGTCAAGCAGGCGATCTTGTTTCTCTTCTATCGGTATCTAAGGTTGCCAGATATTCATCTTTTATGCTTAACTTCGCTGATTTTAAATAACGTTATTTTTTCAACATTAAAGCATAAAGTTGGTTTACACAGTTTATTTTGAGAATATTTCTGTTATACGTTTCGTGAAGCAATGCAGAGAGAACACGGGAGGGGGCGTTCTTAGTTCTCTCTCTTCCCACACGACTTGCATTGTTTCTGAGGCAGTGGCAACCATGCCCACTAAGTCCCTCGCCCTCGCAGACAAGGGATGAGAGGAAACCACTTTAGATGTTATCTGTAGAAGCACTTCGCAGGTTTCTCTCGCTCTTCCTGTGTAACTTGCGATAAATGCAGAATTCCTGTGTTGTGCGCACAATCGAAGGCAAATGTGAAAATAGACAAATTGCTAATCATTATGTTAATTAATTCTGTGTTCCTCAATGTGATTTCCCGTGTAAAAATACTGTAGGCTTAAGTGTAACCCTACTTCAAATAATATATAAAAATAATAATAATACAGCTTCTTAAAAAAAGCCCAGCCTGGGAAAGTAAATAATGGAAAAACTATGGATATTTTGCCTGCTATAATGTTTCCCGTTGACTGTAACTTATATAGGAAAAGGACGTTTTGCTGTATATTCGAAAACGATAGCGTCAAGGGGTCGTGGGTTTGATACCGGTGGGGACACGTGTACAGTGGTACGGATTCCACTTTAGACTGTAGGTTCAGTCTCGAATAGCCTTTCTGTGCGAGGGGACGTAAAGGGAGGGGAGGGGGTTGGTGACGCCGTTCTTGGCTGATTCAAGGGTTGCCGCTTGAAAGTACGGAAAGAAGGGAGACTATACCATTCCTGTTTTCTCTGCTTTCAGGTCATATGGCCTGAGAGCGAATGATTGTCTACATTCGGGTTAAACATTATGGAGACTCGAGTTTGAACTCCAATTAAAAATTAACCAGTAGAGCTATGTATTTAAATTTCGTCACGATTGGACCACAAGTTTTTTAATTACAGAATGTCGAAGTGAGCATAGTTTGAAAAACACAAAAAGCTGCATTTTTTGTTCTCGTCTCACACATAAAGATCGATATTTAAGATTTATTGGGGATCGAAGGCACTTAATACCGAGAAAGACTTGATTCAGTTAACATGCATTTATTATTATTATTATTATTAGACGTATAACATATAGCGAATACATTACATTCAGTTAGGGAAGTTGTACAGTGAATATTGTTTAAAATTTGTGCATTCATAGAGCCGTAGGTTGAGAATCTACGCCAAAGAGAACAACAAAATTCGACACACCCTTTACACACCATTAAACTTTTGCTTCTGGCGAAAGTATAATTTTAGAACATATATACTCAATATGAAGGAAAGCTCTCATTGTGAACCGACCGAGGAAATTTACTTCACTCAATGTAGGGTTAAAACGGACAATTTAGACCCGGTTTGTTAGCGTAAAAAAATATGTATCTGAAGTTATCCAATATTTGAAGGCATAGAAAACATTTCCAGGTCCCTAGCCTCCCCCTTCCCTGCATTGAGGGAGCTGCTGCTGTGCAACTGGTCACCGCTGAAACCAACTTTGTTCTATTTTATGTCTTATATTTGTACAGTTATAACCCCACCAAATGATCCCCTGTTTAAAAGGGAAGTGGGGAGAGGGGTGATGGACAGCGAGATTCATTTGTGGAGTTTATGGACAATACGAAGCTTTGTCGTCTTCCAGGCCAGTATTTCATATTTATTTTACGTCGCTTTTCTTCCACTTTTGACTATTCACGACGATGGATCATGATTATGTTAAATGGATGAAGAGACACTCACAAAACAGTCTCGTCCAGGCTGACGGGACTCGAACTCGGAGTGTACGGTCATTCAACGCACTCTTCCGCAGTGTCGAACCTTTAGAAGTGGGGGAATTAATCTTTTCACACCATATTTCTCAGGAAATTACGTTACGACTATGCGTCAATAAGTGATTAAAAATATCATTATATTTTAACTGACATTAAAAGTGTTGTTGAAAAGCCGTGATTTCTTTCTATAAAAATATGTTTCAAAGTATGGATATTGGTGTAAGAATAGAATTTAATCGGTAGGGTTTTATAACTACAATTATATAGTTTAAAACTTTGTTGAAGAGTTTTATTAATTTTCTAAGATTAATCATTCATATTAATATGATACTTTTGGAGGTTAAGGCTTTCATTTTAAACCTAAAATTCCCAATCGGTTGTTCGGTGTAGCCATAGGCTAGAAAACTGAACACTGAGTGGCGAATAATATGTTGACGGTAGTGACTTGCAACAACTCTTTAGTTCTTTACCTGAATATCCAGGAAAAGTAACTTGTTGATCTAAAATAATTCACTTATTCTACACATGTTTATGTAGTTTATTTATTTATATTAATATCGTTAGAATAACATACAAAATTTACTTAAACGTTTTCCTTCTAAATGCTTTGAATTCAAAGCTTTATTCTTCCATAGCATTTGAAGTTCAGAGGGAAACAAGCATGAGAGGAATGCTTGGCGCCTCGAAGTCCGGACAAGAGGCCGCGAAGAGTAGGGACGAGCAAGGGAAAGTAACAATTATACCAATACAAAATTAGATTACAGCAGTAAAAATTAGTTGCATTTTGTTACTTCCAGTTTGCAAATGCAGCAGTAGGCATGTTGTCATCGTGAATATTGTACACATTGTTGTATGCAATAAAAATCGAGGATTGAAAGAAAAGTTGTAAGAAATCCGAGGACAATATCAGAATGTCATAGAATACGGCACACAGCAGTGACAAGAGAGCGGAGAACGTGGTGCAGTGCGACGTGCACACGAAGCGAAAATTGGTTGCTAAGAGCCCTAAATCTCCTCTCCTAACCTAACAACGTAGAATTGTCATTAGAATCAGTGGCGGCGATTGGGTTCCAAAACTGGGGGGGGGGGGGCAAAGACAGTTTACTTTGGTGCATAAGATTTAGCATAGTGTGAGGGCAAAAGTGGCATAAATAATGGGACAACAGCCTCCCTCGCTCCCCCTAATAGTCGCCACTGTTTAAAATTCTAATTGTAAAAATTAAACGTGCTAGTTGCTTAGGAGAGTTAAGTTTAGTGCTGTCAGAATATTTTATGATCCTGTGATCCCGAGTGGCTGTCTCTTGATATATTACAGTTTCCTAGATACAGTGTGTTACTTTGTAACATTGTATATCTGACAATTATAATACAATAAAATGTTCAATACATCCAAATGTCAACCTCTCTTCCACGTAGTACAACCTCGACTGCATTGTGCAGAAGAAGGAGGTTCTAGCGCTTGGATTCACAATCAGTATAATCCTCTGTGGGGTTTGCGTTATATGTTTGTCCCTTCATCCATTTCTAACATTCATTTGCATCCTCGCAATTAGCCAGAAATGGTAGAAATGCGACGTTAAATAAACTAAATCAACTAACAATAAAATGCTCAACGTACAAACGCAACTGCATAAAATATATGTGACGCTTCGAAAGACGGTATTTTGAATTTATTATCCCTTCCCATGCCTTGGATTGCCTCGAATGTAAATATTCCTTACGTTGCTTAACTAAAATTATACCCTAGGATAGTGAAATGGTAAACATTAATGAAGCGACATAAAAATGCAACGTATAGCCTTTAACGTTAATCTGAATTGCTTTTCTTCGGTTAATCGTTAATGAGCATTAATGGTGGAATGCAGAAATAAATGAAAGAACGAACACAATGGTATATCTATGCCTTACTCAGGATTCTAAATTAGGGCTTCTGGCTTCGTAGCTACTCCTTCATGCAGACCGGAAGGTAAAAAAAAAATAATACAATACAGTTGATTTGATTTGAATATTATTATTTAGCGTCGCTTTTCTTTTCCTTTTGTCTAGACGAAACGATGGGATGAGTAATGATACGATGAAATTGATGAAGAGCGCCCACAAAGGAACACCCAAGTAGCGTCGTAATGCGCTGTGCTAACCTTTCCGCCATGAAGGTCAGCTGCAATAGATTGATCGATTGATTTGCTTTATTTTACTTCGCTTTTTGTGCCACTTTTGGCTAATTTGCGAAAATGGGGATGAGTGATGATATGATGAAATTGATGAATGGGCACTCACAAGCATCCACGCTCAGGCCGGGATTCCAACCCGGTACCCCTGGTGACGTAGCGCGATGTGCGAACCACTCCGCCATGAGGGCCGGCAGCTACAATAGAGTCGAATTTACTGAATGAGAACATATACGCATTGATTGATTGATCGATTGATTTGGTGTTTTAATTCCACGTTATGCACAGTTACGCTAATCGGGACTGGACCCACAGTTTAAAGTGGGTTCCGAACCACTATATGGCTCCACCGCATATACCGTTTTAAGGGGAAGTTTAACTACATAGCTTTCATTTTTTACTATCCCTTCAACGGAGCGTGCTGTTGACAATATCACCCGCAGTACGGCCGTGATCGAGAATGTGTGGAGCCATATCTTCTGCTTGAAAGGTAGCACCGTAACATGCACAAGAAAGAACTTTACCTTTTGTAGCACTCGCCCACACACATTTTAATGGCATAACCTCTGCCTAGGGCTTCGCTGATCCAATAGGTACACTTGTTTGTGTAACTTCGTAAATATTGTCTCAATAAAGCCACACTAAGGAAATGAACACGCTTCCTTTTACTAAAACTGAATTTTTTGTTGGCCCTTTATTTTATTACATAATTTATTTTAATCTCAATCAAATAAACATCTACATATTATTCACGTTTAGAAACGGGAAGAGTATTTATATAGTTTTTTTTTTACCTTGTCATTTTAAAATTAATGGAATTAATATTTTCTTTATGATCGTAGATGTTAAGTACATGTGTAGTTTCCACGCATTATTTATCATAAAGGAATAAAATCAATGTTTTCTACTCGAGGTTTTCCCCTTTCCCCAAAGTTGTTTGTTGTAGAACATTAGCAAAGATGCCCTTATTTCAGTGTCCTCTCTGTTGTTTTATGTAAGTAAGAATGTGCATTAAGGATGATACGCATATAATAATTCGAATATCCCTGCGTAAGAATTTGTATGTTATCTATTTATATTTTCTCTTGAATACACGCACATAAACAACACGACAACAAGAGCAGGACACAGAATGTAACTTAAATGGAATTGTATCAACTTCAACATACGAAATGATGGGTTTCCTGCTTTGTGAAGCTGATACGCAATGGAGAGATAGATGAACGTGATAACGGGCAGCTTAGCAAGTCGCGTTGATCCTTTTCTGCAAGAGGGGAGCGTACTTGTGTTCCCCCGCGACGTTGTCAGGTGAGGAGCTTATCAACTTTTCAAGTCGCACTTTAAGCAGAGAGGGCGGGAAGTGAAGACGACAAAAAGTGTGGCAACGTAGCAAAAAAACTCATGCACGGCGCAGTGGCCGCAGAGGTGGATCGCATAAAACAACAGTGTTGCCAAACACGGTCCTTAGAAAAAGAACTACATTGAAGTTAAGGACTCAGACCAAGCACTTAGCTTTTTATACGTATGAACACTTGTCTCCGTCTCTACACTGTGGATTCTGTGTTCGAATCCTGTACGAGTTTAGGGAGCTTCCAGACCAAAGTGAGAAGCGAAGCATATAACTTGGACACAAACACTCAAAAGTATATGTGACGTTTCGAAGTGACATGACAAGGTGCACATGTCGAGTCGCATTGCGTCGTTCTAATCTGGTGGCGTCTTCTGGTAGCGCAACTGCACTGAATGCTTGCTTATATTCTTAAGAGGTGCGTGTTGCTTGTTACTTCGGTATGAACCCCTTAGTTTGTACACACTGTTATTCTAAATATGAGCGTTTATATATATGAAATATTCGATAAAATATAAATGAAACATTCGAACCAATGCTATTTTGCTATATTTTACTTCGCTTTTTATGCCACTTTTGACTAATTTGCGAAGATGGGGATGACTGATGACATGATGAAATTGATGAATAAACACTCAAAAACATCTATGCCCATGCCAGGATTCGAACCCGGGACCCGTGCGTCGTTTTCGAACCAATGCGACACGACAAACATCATGTGTCGCTTACGTGTTTCTCGCAATGAGCGTTGCCGTATTTCTCCCGTCTGGGGTCGTGCCCATGCGTTGAATGGTTTCTTACGGAGAGACTTCAAACCGAAGCTACAGGGAACAAGTATCACAAAACGGCGGCAAGTGACAATTAAGGTTCACATCGAAGTGACAAGTTACAAGACACACGGACCACTTTAGTCTATCAGAAATCATTAAAATGCGAAAGCCCGAACACCAGACCGATGCTACATAATTCACGATATTTAGAAAACTGCCCATTCTGTGCAACACGGAAGCAATAAGCGAGACGTGCAACTTGTCACATTGCTTTGTTTCGAAATGTTGAATTCATTAGTGTTGCAATTGTCTCAAAGCGATACGTGTCACTTGTCGCCTTCCACTTCGGTCTGAAAGTTCCATGAATGTTATGCATCATGTCGTCTTGGTCTGTTGTTGGCGGATATGAGAAGACTTGCATATACACCAAGGTACTTGTGTCACTTGTCATTTCGATATAACCCCCCCCCCACCCCTATTGCCCCGTCGATTGTCACTTTTGAACAGAAATCTCCATTCTTATTTTTTTTTTAAAAAAAATAGTATTATTTCGTTATCAATTAATTTTTCTTCAGCATGACCGAAACAAGTAACGAGAAGTTACCAATAAAGTTTGAAAACTCTGCTATTTGTTTCTTGGCAATGGAAGAAAATGTGCTTTAGAAATGCATTTATAGTGCATTTACTAGTGTTTTATTAAAACCAACTGATAATTTGTTATGGGACATACAAAAGTCACATTTGTAGAGTATTGTTCGAGTATAGGAATAAAGTATAATAGAAGAACAGATTTGGTTCCAAAGTTTTAAGTTGGCAACATTGACAGCTCGGAAGCAACAAGACGGCCAGGCGAGAGGGGAACCCCGTCGGCATTTGCACGTACCTTTCCTCGCCTCTCAACCCCCTGGGATGTTCGGTACCAATACATGCGAAATAGATCCAAGATTTTACACACCCACACTTCACGGTACCAAGGGATGCAATTAAACACCACAGTTTTACACAGCCTTGAAGGTACCAGGTTTCACCAGCAGGTGGCAGAGTGTAACACAGCGACATAAACACTAATCCAACAAATATGAACTTTTTGGTACCTTCGAAATACTTCGCGTACAGGTCGCAAGGGGTCTCAGGAGTCTCGAAATGCCTTTTCCTTATTGGGACCGGCAAAAAGTCCCAACATTTTTTTTGGTCCCATTAAGAAAGGTGTTTAAAGATACGCCGGTCCTAAGAAGAATATATCTGCGTACCGACACACACACACACAGACACACACCCACACACACACACACACACACAAACACACACAGTTGTAGGAAAATAGCGGAGCTGGATCGCCCGGGCGAGTTGTAGCCTTTTATGCTCTATATTTTAAAGTACTTTCATGATAAAGAGATTTTGCATTACATATCAGCTAGTATTGTGAGAGTGGCTGAAGAGTATGGGTATGTTGTTGCAGTGCTCCTCATATTTTTTTTAAAAAAACACAAAAATATAAGTAGTGTAATTGATGATACAACCCGGACAACAAATGATGAACCCCCCTCGGGCAGAATTGGCCACACTTAAAACAAGCTCAACATGCTCATATGAGTTTTTTGCTCAAG
Organism: Lepisma saccharinum; assembly: GCF_977018435.1. NCBI lineage: Eukaryota > Metazoa > Arthropoda > Insecta > Zygentoma > Lepismatidae > Lepisma > Lepisma saccharinum. The sequence goes on from NW_028143636.1 coordinate 50,150, forward strand.
TGTAGCACCCCGTCTAATCCAAGATTTTTGTAAAAATGCCCTAGGGAATTTCCCGAAGCTACAGTGTACAAATGAAGAGCCCCCTCAGATTGATTTGCCCACACTTATAAAAGGCACTTCTGTGAGATTGTTGTCCATAAATTTGTAAAAAAAATGCCCCTCTTGATATTTTTTTGGCTACACTTAAAACTAAGCCAAGATACACACACACACACATACATACACTTATACACATATACACACATACATATACACACATACACACATATATATATATAAAGCACATTGTTGAACCAAACTGATATTTTTTATTAAGTATAGAGTTTTGATTTGAACCCCAAGAAATTTTATATAAATACCAAAGCCAAAAAATATTAACACACATACACACACACACACACACACACTAAATATACAAAATACACTGCTGAACCCAACTGATATTTTTTATTAAGCATAGAGTTTTGATTTGAACCCCAAGAAATTTTATATAATAAACATAATAAAATTCTAATATTTATTTTTGTTTAACAGGCACAACAAGTTCTGAGCACATAATCAGTTTCTGAGGAATACAAGGCAGCAGCAGCAGCAAGCAATTAATTTATAGAAGGCAGTGTGTATCCTATCTAATTGCATGGATAATCTTGACACAGGATTTTTTGAGAGAAGATGTATTTCAAAATACATAAAATCTAAGTCACTTGTTGATGATTTAAAGCTTAGATTCTTGGGCCTGTCCGAGTATGATCTGTTTGCTGTACAGAATGAAACTGAAATGCAGTGGGTGCTTGCCAGTGACAGGCCATTCCAATGCCTATATCTCAACTATATCAGCAATTTTGAAAGGCTTGTATACAACAAGTACAAGAGAATTGTTGGATTGTTTGTTAATTTTTATATAGACAGGTGCCATTATAATTTAAGGTTAAAATTGTTTGACAATTATTGGTTCAACAATTGCTATGAGCATTGTTTTGAGTATAGGATGCCCATGATTGCATCTCAGAGTTTAAATTGGAGACATTATAAATATTCAAATAAAATTATTAACAAGATATCAAAAAATAAGAAGATTGAATTTGTTACAACTGATAATGGGAATTTGTACAGTGGTGAAGATTTCAATCCAGAGTTTGTATCTTATTCCAACTATATATATTTGAATGAGCATGCCATGTATTTTATAAGGCAAAAATTTTGAGATTGCACTTATGATTGTATTGTTGAGGCACTGGGGCAGAATAATTTGCATGATATATGCAATTGTGGGAGAGTTTTGTCCAGCCTCTCAGTGTGATTTCAGGCACAGGAATCTGGCAGTTGGGAATCAATCCGCAGCAGGCAGCCCTGATTATTTCAGCAGAGACAGCAATCAAGGTAAATAAATATTTGCTGCAAGTGTAAATTGCATGTTTTCCGACAAGAGAGCCTGAAAAATACAGGAACATAAAATAAATAAAACATCTCATACACCCAGATCATTGCAGCTTGTCCTATATTATAGAGTTGTGTTTTGAATACAATTATATTCTGTCTGTAATATCTGAATTGATGACAATAACAAAATTCAACAATATTTATTACCCAAAAATATTGAACCGTGAAAAATATGTGTGTCCTGTAAATCCAACAGATGAATGGGCCATGACTGATAACCTGGATGGGTCCCACATAGGTTTTGTGTATGAGCAGGGATTACCCCCTGTGATTTGCAGCAGGAAAAAATATAATGTTACACCCAACCCGGATAATTATGCAGAAACAAACCACCCTGCAATGCAGAAACTGTTCAAACTTATCAATGCCGGTCTGGGAGACATAATTGTTGTACATGGCGAGGTGATAGGGCCCAGCATCAAATCTCACATTCCTGAAGGTTTACAGGTTTATGTCTATGACATTTGCAATGCAACAACAGGGCTGTTCCTGAGACCCTACACCAAGACTCTCAACCTATTGGAACAAGCAGGGTTCAATCATGTTGTTAGGGGAAAAATTGTACACCCTGATAATAAATTCTGGGAAAGCATAGAATCTGCAAAATCAATCTTGTTCCCACACCTGAATCAAATAAAAGGATTTGTGTTATGTCACAATACCGCCTAGCCTGTTGTATTGGATTTTAAATTCCATGAAAACATGTTCAAGTACAAATCCAAGTGGTTTATAATTTATGTGAGTCCCGGGGCAACAGAAACAAGAGCATTGCCGCAGAACCTCATGTGTTGTTGAGGTTGCAATGCACGAGGTCAGGAATTACATGAACATGTTTTTCACAGGGTCAAATTGCGAGATGATTTGTAAGTAATAATATTTAAACTTGCATATTTAGACACTTGTACATATTCACAATGTATATGGACAGCAAATTCAAATATCCAAAAATATTGAGCAGGGATGAGTATGAACATCCTATAAATGTTGAGGATGAATGGGTCATGACTGACAGCATGGATGGGAACCATGTACATTTTCTATACAACAAAAAATCCGACACAGTGCAGGGCTTCACTGATGCCCTAGACATTTGCCCTAAAATTCCCAACTTGTTCAGTGTTGTCAATGTCAATGATGGGGACACAATTATTGTATATGGTGTGGAGGTGGGGTTGAAGAAGAACATATTTTCCCTGTCCGAGGGATTTAAAGTATATGTTTATGACATCTTCAATACAACAACAGGCATGTTCCTGAGACCCTACACCAGGACTCTTGATATATTAAGAGAGGCAGGTTTTGAGAATGTGGTCAAGGGAAGAACAGTGCATGTAACACCTCAATTCTGGGCGGGAATAGAATCTGAGAAATCAATCATGTTCCCTCACCGGGATTATATAAAAGGATTTTTGTTCCATCACAACAATTCCCAGCCTGTTGCTTCTGAGCACAAGAATATTTTCAAGTACAACACACAGGGGTATAATGTTGAGAAGCATTGTATTATCAGGAAGGTAATATTGTAATAGCATTTATAAAATATTTATTTGGTGCAATTCTCACTATTCTTGTTCTCGATACAAGTGATGAATTGTGAATGTTGTACTCTTATTTTCTGTAGAGGTTCCAAGATTAAACCGGGCACAATGTTGAGATCAAGCTCTGAGCACTGTATTATCAGGAAGGTAATATTGTGACAGCATCTAGAAAATATCAACTTGGTGCAATTCTCACTATTCTTGTTCTAGATACAAGTGATGAATGTTTTGATATTTACATGCTCTGTAAATATTGTACTCTTATCCTCTGTAGAGGCTCCAAGACTGAACCGGGCACAATGTTGAGCAATGTTGAGAAGTACTGTATTATAAGGCAATGCAAGAATTGATTTGTTTTTGCCCTATCAGGAAGGTAATATTGTGACAGCATCTAGAAAATATCTACTTGGTGCAATTCTCACTATTCTTGTTTTAGATACAAGTGATGGATGTTTTGATATTTATATTCTCTGTAAATATTGTACTCTTATCTTCTGTAGAGGTTCCAAGATTGAATCGGGCACAATGTTGAGAAGCACTGTATTATCAGAAAGGTAATATTGTAACAGCATCTAGAAAATATCTACTTGGTGCAATTAACATTATAAAACATAGCTTAGGTGCAATTCTCACTATTCTTGTTCTCAATACAAGTGATGAATCTGCTCTGTAAATATTGTACTCTTTTCCTCTGTAGAAGTTCCAAGATTGAACCGGGCACAATATTGAGATCAAGCTCTGAGCATTGTATTATCAGGAAGGTAATATTCTAACAGCATCTAGAAAATATCTACTTGGTGCAATTCTCACTATTCTTGTTCTCGATACAAGTGATGAATTGTGAATGTTGTACTCTTATTTTCTGTAGAGGTTCCAAGATTAAACCGGGCACAATGTTGAAATCAAGCTCTGAGCACTGTATTATCAGGAAGGTAATATTGTGACAGCATCTAGAAAATATCTATTTGGTGCAATTCTCATTATTCTTGTTCTAGATACAAGTGATGAATTTGTCTGTGAATGTTGTATTCTTATCTTCTGTAGAGGTACCAAGATTAAATCGGGCCCAACGTTGAGAAGTATTGTATTATAAGGCAATGCAAGAATTGATTTGTTCTTGCCCTATCAGGAAGGTAATATTGTGACAGAATCTAGAAAATATCTACTTGGTGAAATTCTCACTATTCTTGTTCTAGACAAGTGATGGATGTTTTGATATTTATATTCTCTGTAAATATTGTACTCTTATCTTCTGTAGTGGTTCCAATATTGAATCGGGCACAAAGTTGAGAAGCACTGTATTATCAGGAAGGTAATATTGTAATAGCATCTATTTGGTGCAATTAATATTATAAAACATAGCTTAGGTGCAATTCTCACTATTCTTGTTCTCGATATAAGTGATGAATCTGTTTTGTAAATATTGTATACTTATCCTCTGTAGAGGCTCCAAGACTGAACCGGGCACAATGTTGAGAAGTACTGTATTATAAGGCAATGCAAGAATTGATTTGTTCTTGCCCTATCAGGAAGGTAATATTGTAATAGCATCTAGAAAATATCTACTTGGTGCAATTAACATTATAAAACATAGCTTAGGTGCAATTCTCACTATTCTTGTTCTCGATACAAGTGATGAATCCGCTCTGTAAATATTGTACTCTTATCCTCTGTAGAGGCTCCAAGACTGGACCGGGCACAATGTTGAGAAGTACTGTATTATAAGGCAATGCAAGAATTGATTTGTTCTTGCCCTATCAGGAAGGTAATATTGTGACAGCATCTAGAAAATATCTACTTGGTGCAATTCTCACTATTCTTGTTTTAGATACAAGTGATGGATGTTTTGATATTTATATGCTCTGTAAATATTGTACTCTTATCTTCTGTAGTGGTTCCAATATTGAATCGGGCACAAAGTTGAGAAGCACTGTATTATCAGGAAGGTAATATTGTAATAGCATCTATTTGGTGCAATTAATATTATAAAACATAGCTTAGGTGCAATTCTCACTATTCTTGTTCTCGATATAAGTGATGAATCTGTTTTGTAAATATTGTATGCTTATCCTCTGTAGAGGCTCCAAGACTGAACCGGGCACAATGTTGAGAAGCACTGTATTATCAGGAAGGTAATATTGTAACAGCATCTAGAAAATATCTACTTGGTGCAATTAACATTATAAAACATTGCTTAGGTGCAATTCTCACTATTCTTGTTCTCAATACAAGTGTTGAATCTGCTCAGTAAATATTGTACTCTTTTCCTCTGTAGAGGTTCCAAGATTAAACCGGGCACAATATTGAGATCAAGCTCTGAGCATTGTATTATCAGGAAGGTAATATTCTAACAGCATCTAGAAAGTATCTACTTGGTGCAATTCTCACTATTCTTGTTCTCGATACAAGTGATGAATTGTGAATGTTGTACTCTTATTTTCTGTAGAGGTTCCAAGATTAAACCGGGCACAATGTTGAGATCAAGCTATGAGCACTGTATTATCAGGAAGGTAATATTGTGACAGCATCTAGAAAATATCAATTTGGTGCAATTCTCATTATTCTTGTTCTAGATACAAGTGATGAATTTGCTCTGTGAATGTTGTATTCTTATCTTCTGTAGAGGCTCCAAGACTGAACCGGGCACAATGTTGAGAAGTACTGTATTATAAGGCAATGCAAGAATTGATTTGTTCTTGCCCTATCAGGAAGGTAATATTGTGACAGCATCTAGGAAATATCTACTTGGTGCAATTCTCACTATTCTTGTTCTAGATACAAGTGATTTATGTTTTAATATTTACATGCTCTGTAAATATTGTACTCTTATCCTCTGTAGAGGCTCCAAAACTGAACCGGGCACAATGTTGAGATCAAGCCCTGAGCACTGTATTATCAGGAAGGTAATATTGTAATAGCATGTAGAAAATATCTATTTGGTGCAATTAACATTATACAACATAGCTTAGGTGCAATTCTCACTATTCTTGTTCTAGATACAAGTGATGAATCTGCTCTGTGAATGTTGTACTCTTATCCTCTGTAGAGGCTCCAAGATTAAACCGGGCACAATGTTGAGATCAAGCTCTAAGCACTGTATTATAAGGCAATGCAAGAATTGATTTGTTCTTGCCCTATCAGGAAGGTAATATTGTGAGCATCTAGAAAATGTCAACTTGGTGCAATTCTCACTATTCTTGTTCTAGATACAATAATAGTGAGAATTGCACCAAGTTGATATTTTCTAGATGCTCACAGAATTACCTTCCTGATAGGCAAGAACAAATCAATTCCTTCATTGCCTTATAATACAGTGCTTAGAGCTTGATCTCAACATTGTGCCCGGTTTAATCTTGGAGCCTCTACAGAGGATAAGAGTACAACATTCACAGAGGAGATTCATCATTTGTATCTAGAACAAGAATTGTGAGAATTGCACCTAAGCTATGTTTTATAATGTTAATTGCACCAAATAGATATTTTCTAGATGCTGTTACAATATTACCTTCCTGATAATACAGTGCTCAGGGCTTGATCTCAACATTGTGCCCGGTTCAGTTTTGGAGCCTCTACAGAGGATAAGAGTACAATATTTACAGCGCATGTAAATATTAAAACATCCATCACTTGTATCTAGAACAAGAATAGTGAGAATTGCACAAAGTAGATATTTTCTAGATGATGTCACAATATTACCTTCCTGATAGGGCAAGAACAAATCAAATCTTGTATTGCCTTATAATACAGTACTTCTCAACATTGTGCCCGGTTCAGTTTTGGAGCCTCTACAGAGGATAAGAGTACAATATTCACAGAGCATCTAAATATCAAAACATCCATCACTTGTCTAGAACAAGAATAGTGAGAATTTCACCAAGTAGATATTTTCTAGATTCTGTCACAATATTACCTTCCTGATAGGGCAAGAACAAATCAATTCTTGCATTGCCTTATAATACAATACTTCTCAACGTTGTGCCCGATTTAATCTTGGAGCCTCTACAGAAGATAAGAATACAATATTCACAGACAAATTCATCTCTTGTATCTAGAACAAGAATAATGAGAATTGCACCAAATTGATATTTTCTAGATGCTGTCACAATATTACCTTCCTGATAATACAGTGCTCAGAGCTTGATCTCAACATTGTGCCCGGTTTAATCTTGGAACCTCTACAGAAAATAAGAGTACAACATTCACAATTCATCACTTGTATCGAGAACAAGAATAGTGAGAATTGCACCAAGTAGATATTTTCTAGATGCTGTTAGAATATTACCTTCCTGATAATACAATGCTCAGAGCTTGATCTCAATATTGTGCCCGGTTCAATCTTGGAACTTCTACAGAGGAAAAGAGTACAATATTTACAGAGCAGATTCATCACTTGTATTGAGAACAAGAATAGTGAAAATTGCACCTAAGCTATGTTTTATAATGTTAATTGCACCAAGTAGATATATTTCTAGATGCTGTTACAATATTACCTTCCTGATAATACAGTGCTTCTCAACATTGTGCCCGGTTCAGTCTTGGAGCCTCTACAGAGGATAAGAATACAATATTTACAAAACAGATTCATCACTTACATCGAGAACAAGAATAGTGAGAATTGCACCTAAGCTATGTTTTATAATATTAATTGCACCAAATAGATATTTTCTAGATGCTATTACAATATTACCTTCCTGATAATACAGTGCTTCTCAACATTGTGCCCGATTCAATCTTGGAACCTCTACAGAAGATAAGAGTACAATATTTACAGAGAATATAAATATCAAAACATCCATCACTTGTATCTAGAACAAGAATAGTGAGAATTGCACCAAGTTGATATTTTCTAGATGCTGTCACAATATTACCTTCCTGATAATACAGTGCTCAGAGCTTGATCTCAACATTGTGCCCGGTTTAATCTTGGAACCTCTACAGAAAATAAGAGTACAACATTCACAATTCATCACTTGTATCGAGAACAAGAATAGTGAGAATTGCACCAAGTTGATATTTTCTAGATGCGGTCACAATATTACCTTCCTGATAATACAGTGCTCAGAGCTTGATCTCAAAATTGTGCCCGGTTTAATCTTGGAACCTCTACAGAAAATAAGAGTACAACATTCACAATTCATCACTTGTATCGAGAACAAGAATAGTGAGAATTGCACCAAGTAGATATTTTCTAGATGCTGTCACAATATTACCTTCCTGATAGGGCAAGAACAAATCAATTATTGCATTGCCTTATAATACAGTACTTCTCAACATTGTGCCCGGTTCAGTCTTGGAGCCTCTACAGAGGATAAGAGTACAATATTTACAGAGCATGTAAATATCAAAACATTCATCACTTGTATCTAGAACAAGAATAGTGAGAATTGCACCAAGTTGATATTTTCTAGATGCTGTCACAATATTACCTTCCTGATAATACAGTGCTCAGAGCTTGATCTCAACATTGTGCCCGGTTTAATCTTGGAGCCTCTACGGAAGATAAGAATACAACATTCACAAAACATATTCATCAGTTATATCGAGAACAAGAATAATGAGAATTGCACCTAAACTATATTTTATAATATTAATTGCACCAAATAAATATTTTATAAATGCTATTACAATATTACCTTCCTGATAATACAATGCTTCTCAACATTATACCCCTGTGTGTTGTACTTGAAAATATTCTTGTGCTCAGAAGCAACAGGCTGGGAATTGTTGTGATGGAACAAAAATCCTTTTATATAATCCCGGTGAGGGAACATGATTGATTTCTCAGATTCTATTCCCGCCCAGAATTGAGGTGTTACATGCACTGTTCTTCCCTTGACCACATTCTCAAAACCTGCCTCTCTTAATATATCAAGAGTCCTGGTGTAGGGTCTCAGGAACATGCCTGTTGTTGTATTGAAGATGTCATAAACATATACTTTAAATCCCTCGGACAGGGAAAATATGTTCTTCTTCAACCCCACCTCCACACCATATACAATAATTGTGTCCCCATCATTGACATTGACAACACTGAACAAGTTGGGAATTTTAGGGCAAATGTCTAGGGCATCAGTGAAGCCCTGCACTGTGTCGGATTTTTTGTTGTATAGAAAATGTACATGGTTCCCATCCATGCTGTCAGTCATGACCCATTCATCCTCAACATTTATAGGATGTTCATACTCATCCCTGCTCAATATTTTTGGATATTTGAATTTGCTGTCCATATACATTGTGAATATGTACAAGTGTCTAAATATGCAAGTTTAAATATTATTACTTACAAATCATCTCGCAATTTGACCCTGTGAAAAACATGTTCATGTAATTCCTGACCTCGTGCATTGCAACCTCAACAACACATGAGGTTCTGTGGCAATGCTCTTGTTTCTCTTGCCCCGGGACTCACATAATTTATAAACCACTTGGATTTGTACTTGAACATGTTTTTATGGAATTTAAAATCCAATACAACAGGCTAGGCGGTATTGTGACATAACACAAATCCTTTTATTTGATTCAGGTGTGGGAACAAGATTGATTTTGCAGATTCTATGCTTTCCCAGAATTTATTATCAGGGTGTACAATTTTTCCCCTAACAACATGATTGAACCCTGCTTGTTCCAATAGGTTGAGAGTCTTGGTGTAGGGTCTCAGGAACAGCCCTGTTGTTGCATTGCAAATGTCATAGACATAAACCTGTAAACCTTCTGGAATGTGAGATTTGATGCTGGGCCCTATCACCTCGCCATGTACAACAATTATGTCTCCCAGACCGGCATTGATAAGTTTGAACAGTTTCTGCATTGCAGGGTGGTTTGTTTCTGCATAATTATCCGGGTTGGGTGTAACATTATATTTTTTCCTGCTGCAAATCACAGGGGGTAATCCCTGCTCATACACAAAACCTATGTGGGACCCATCCAGGTTATCAGTCATGACCCATTCATCTGTTGGATTTACAGGACACACATATTTTTCACGGTTCAATATTTTTGGGTAATAAATATTGTTGAATTTTGTTATTGTCATCAATTCAGATATTACAGACAGAATATAATTGTATTCAAAACACAACTCTATAATATAGGACAAGCTGCAATGATCTGGGTGTATGAGATGTTTTATTTATTTTATGTTCCTGTATTTTTCAGGCTCTCTTGTCGGAAAACATGCAATTTACACTTGCAGCAAATATTTATTTACCTTGATTGCTGTCTCTGCTGAAATAATCAGGGCTGCCTGCTGCGGATTGATTCCCAACTGCCAGATTCCTGTGCCTGAAATCACACTGAGAGGCTGGACAAAACTCTCCCACAATTGCATATATCATGCAAATTATTCTGCCCCAGTGCCTCAACAATACAATCATAAGTGCAATCTCAAAATTTTTGCCTTATAAAATACATGGCATGCTCATTCAAATATATATAGTTGGAATAAGATACAAACTCTGGATTGAAATCTTCACCACTGTACAAATTCCCATTATCAGTTGTAACAAATTCAATCTTCTTATTTTTTGATATCTTGTTAATAATTTTATTTGAATATTTATAATGTCTCCAATTTAAACTCTGAGATGCAATCATGGGCATCCTATACTCAAAACAATGCTCATAGCAATTGTTGAACCAATAATTGTCAAACAATTTTAACCTTAAATTATAATGGCTCCTGTCTGTATAAAAATTAACAAACAATCCAACAATTCTCTTGTACTTGTTGTATACAAGCCTTTCAAAATTGCTGATATAGTTGAGATATAGGCATTGGAATGGCCTGTCACTGGCAAGCACCCACTTCGTTTCAGTTTCATTCTGTACAGCAAACAGGTCATACTCGGACAGGCCCAAGAATCTAAGCTTTAAA
>NW_028143637.1:0-61000 GCF_977018435.1 Lepisma saccharinum
CGTTGCGGGACAGTTGGATTTGTGGGTTTGGATGTTGTTTATTGTTTTTATTTCGCATCCTGAGATATTTTTATTTTTATTTTTTTTTATTTTAGGGTGGTTATTTAATTTTTACGAATGGTACAGACACAATTCTATTGTCATCCATTTTTCGGCTGTAATAGCGGCTTAATACGTATGAAAAGGAAGCGCACAAGAATCCAAATCCATTTAAGTTTAACCTACAATTTTTTGTTGTGTATTTTATTTCTCATAAGTAAAGATTGTTAAATTTCCATTTATTATTTTTCTTCCAACTTACGTTTGAAGTTTGCTTTATTCTTTTTTGATTGGTAGTAGAACAAGTGAAACATATCTTGTGATCACTATGTTTTATATTTTTTATTTGATTGGTTTATGTTGATTTTCTCTTGTGTGTTGGGCAAAACATTATTATAAATTACTCTCTGTAAATCTCACATACATCTCTGAAACCACATACAATTTTCTGTTGTATGCATATTAGAATTTAGCTTACTTGCAATATAATTTCTTCTAAAAGGTGTCTTCGTTGGTTTGTTACCTTTTAATTTGGATGTGTAAGTGTTTAGTTTAATTTTTGTACAAAGTATTGTGTAGGTTTGGGTGGGTGGGAAGTCGAGTATTTCATTTTATGGAGTTTTTGCCTTGGATATTATTTCTCAGGAATTATGATATTTCTTTTTTTTTCTTGATCCTAAATAATTAATTTCGTTCAACATGTTCTGACAAAAACACATTTTGGGAAAATTAGTTTATGTTTTGTGATTTGGTTCGCATAATTTTTCATTTTGGTAGCTTTTTGTAAAGCTGAGGTGTTTTTTGGTTTTGTTTTGTAGGAGAATTCTTGGCAGCTTTTGTGCTAACAGGACGCTTTTGTAGCGAATTATTATTATTTATTAAGCGAATTGATTGGTTGGGATTATCTATAAATAGTTATTAAATATATAAGAGATTGCCAATAAGGTGTCAATGCCAGATTCAACATACAATTTATTTCAATTTTTTAAAATATTTACTGTTTTTGTGGTTAATTTTATCGATTAAATTGTGTGGTGGGGATAAGTTTATTTTATAGAGAAACGTAAATGAAACATTTGTTTAGGTTTTGTATAGAATTGTAGTGGTTTCATTTCATCGGAAGTAATATGAATTAATTTCGCTTTTCGCCATTGTTTGAATATTGAGTTTGTAGATATTTGTTCGTTCTTAGATTTGTAATGCGGAATATTGCAAGGTGTTTAAGCTAGGCCGCTTAAATAAATGAACTGTTGCTTTATTTAGAAATTTTTCTTGCTATGTTTTAGATCTTTATTTTTGTATTTTTGTTGTTTGTAATCAATTAGGTATCTCAACATTAATTTCTTTTATTTTGAAGGTTTGGTGTGAAGAATTGTATTTTGCAGTTCTAGGCAAAACTACCTACAAAATTTTTTTATTACATGTTCTCGTATTTCATGTGCATAAGTCTTATTTCTCGTGCCTTTCGGTAAGGTAGAGTGATGATTGTTAAATTATCTGATTGGTTTCTGTTGATTTTCTCTTGAGTTGTATTTAACACGTTCACTGCCAGGTGCTGAATTTTTTGTTTTCCACATTATGTATTTTTATGGTGCCTTGTAGTTACTAGACACCGTAAAACATATTTTTTCTGTCATCGTTTTCACACCCTCCTTCTGTTTTCAAGGTTCATTGTGAAATAGTTGGATTTTGCATCCTGGGTCTTAATACATATGAAGGATGTTCTACGGTCCCTTGGGAATTGTTTTTGAGGGCTTGATCTTAAATATATTTATTCCAGTGCTTGGATACGAAATTTCGGCATTGTTCTTGCTATGTTTTATAGTTTACCTAGATTTAACACGGCCTAACACGGCGTTTGTTCCTTCCAGAGTTTAAAGCATAGGTGAGCTGTAGAATTATTTTTAATTTGGGTAGATTTTTTCCTCAAAAATGTGAAAAAACTGTAAGAGTTGCTCAGATTTTTGTTGTTGACACGGCTTTTGATAGCTATCGTTTTTTAAACTAGTTTTTTGTTGTGCAGTGTCTGTTGTCGATTTTAATATTTGCGTCCTGGGCAAGACGTTAAACTACCTACAAATTCATCTCTCAAAATCACCTATAATTCTCTACAATTTTCTGTCAGATAGGATAATGATTATTAATTCCCAATTGATGGGATCTGAAAAAATGCAAAAACCTATAAATTATTTATGTGCGCTCTTTTATTTTATAAATATTTTCTACTTTAAAAAGATTAATATTGCTTCTTCTTATTTTTTTTCAATTTATGTTCAGAATTAATAAATAGTGTTGTATAATTTCGCTCGCAGTTTGATTACAATAATTTAATTAGGACCTGCTCCGGATTTGTCAGGGCCCCACCATTAGTACTTCTAAAAAGGAGACAGATTGCTTTCGGTTGATTTTCCCTTGTATATTTTTATTTTTATTTAGTCATGTTTTTTGGTAGGTAGAGTGATGATTGTTAATTTATAAAAATTGTTGTCATGGGATGCCGTTGATTCGCTCCCCCTCACAATCTTTAATTAATTTTTCATTTGATATTTATTTATAATTTTTTTCTGATATTTTTTTCAGAACTTCTCAATATTCTCCTCGCCAATTTTTCGCAAGATGATAAAAAGGATATGTATATGAGTTTCTTTGGGAGAGCAATCCAATCTCAATTAAAATAAATTAGGGATTGGCACTACTGTGATCTGATGCATAAATTTTGTGAAGACAATTTTTTTCGTAATCGTGATATACCAAGTGTGAGTGGGAAAAAAGGGAAATTTTACTAAAACATCGCTAAACGCTAAAACATCGACAAAAAATTGTCAAAATATGTCAAAAACTGATATTCAATCGATAAAAAAGAGGATACAAATGCATACCTACAAAGTGCGAGGTGGGAAAAAAGGGAAATTTTACTAAAACATCGCTAAACGCTAAATCATCGACAAAAAATTGTCAAAATATGTCAAAAACAGATATTCAATTGATAAAAAAGAGGCTAAAAGACGATACCTACTAAGTGCTACTTTGAAACAACCAGTTTACACTACTCATTCGAAATCATAAAACACAAATGGAAATTTCGAATTCGGTTTAGATTTTGGAATGGACATGAAACACATACGATTTGATTTGATTTGAAATTAAAATTTTGGGAGCGTCAGCACTTAGGCTATTTTGCTATACGGCGGCCAGCCCCTTATCGTTACAAAGAAAAACTCTAACATGCATAACTGAAAAAATTAAAATGTTCGGACTTGTTAAAAGCTGAGGCTATAAAGGGGCCTCAGCACACGTAAGGACAAAATAACAGAACAATACAAACAAAATTATACTGGCCATGGGGCCAGTCGCCAGAGCCTCGTTAGTCTGCAGTCCAGGGTGTACTACGTGGAAGGTCACCCCTTACACCCCGTTTGCACTGATGAATATGTGGTTTACAAAATATAAGTTCGTTACATCCCTGACATTCCTATTTTGCTGCAAACGCTCCAACACGGTTCACAATAACATCGTAATGGTGTCGAATTGAATTGAATTTAAAATTTTGGGTGCGTCAGCACTAAGGCTATTTTGCACCCGTCACATTATACGGGGTTCAGCCCCTTATCGTTACAAATAGCAACTCTATCGTTGCAGAACTATAATCATAAAATATTAAAATGTTCTGACTTTTGTTAAAAGCTGAGGCTGTACAGGGGCTCTCAGCACACATAAGGACAAAATAACAGGGCAACACGAACAAAATTATACTGGCCATGGGGCCAGTCGCCAGAGTCTCGCTAGTCTTCAGTCCAGGGTGTACTAACGTGGAAGTGAGGTTGACATTTGGGTATACTACGTGGAAGGTCACCCCTTACACCTCGTAATGGTGTCGAGTACTGTCGTATAGAAGATATACGTATTTGGAGAAATTCTCGACCTTTCCTTCAAAAAGAATATCTTTAACATCACGAAGGTTATTTGATTTTGATTTGAAATTAAAATTTTGGGAGCGTCAGCATTAGGCTAATTTGCTCCCATCACATGATACGGGGGCCAGCCCCTTATCATTACAAATAACAACTCTTAACGTTGCATAACTAAAAAATTTAAAATGTTCTGACTTTTGTTAAAAGCTGAGCCTGTAAAGGGGCACTCAGCACACAAGGACAAAAGATCAGGACAGAACAAACAAAATTACACTGGCCATGGGGCCAGTCGCCAGAGCCTCGTTAGTCTTCAGTTCAGAGTATACTAACGTGGAAGTGATGTTGACATTTGGGTGTACTACGTGGATGGTCACCCCTTACACCCCCGTCCATTTCTGGACTCCCTCCAAAAATAAACAATGCTTGCTGTTCACTCGCCTTTATCATCAATTGATCTTTCATCGATCTTTTCGAATGGGAGGTCCCTGGACTAAGGATAAGATCTACGTTAGGAATAAGGATATTAAATTAGACACCTGGAATATTCTGAGCCTTTACCGGCCTGGGGCATTTCAGTGTACAGTTAATGAGATAGTTAGGTATAAATTAGATGTAGTAGCTGTCCAGGAAGTTAGGTGGCCAGGAGAAGGGAATTGTAAAACTAAAAATTATACTTTTTTCTATGGTGGTACTGAAAATCATAATTTTGGAACAGGCTTTTTCATAAATAATAGAATTATCTCGGCTCTTAAAACAGTAGAATTTATTAATGATAGGATATCATATGCAGTTTTACAGGGTAGGTGGTGTAAAATTATTTTAATAAACATACATGCACCAACGGAAGATAAAGATGATAATACTAAAGATGATTTTTATACAGAGTTAGAACAGGTCTTTGATAAATTTTCTCAGTATGATATGAAAATTCTGTTAGGTGACTGTAATGCACAGATTGGCAAAGAAGAGACATTTAAACCCTCAATTGGTAAAGAAAGTCTTCATGAATTAAGTAATGATAATGGTATAAGATTGATTACTTTTGCAACCTCAAAGAATTTAATTGTGAAAAGTACCACTTTTAAACATAAAGATATCCATAAATATACCTGGTCTTCTCCAGATGGTAAAACTCATAATCAGATAGATCATATTCTCATTGATAAGAGAAGGCATACTAGTATAATTGACGTTCGTACACATAGAGGTGCTGACTGTGCCAGTGACCATTATTTAGTAATTGCTAAATTAAGAGAAGGACTCTCAGTGATAAATCATAAGCAACAAAATCTAAAAGTTCTAAAATTTGATACAGGAAAGTTTACTGATGAAAGAATTAAGAAAGATTACCAAATTAAACTGTCAAATAGATTTGATGTTTTGCAGGATTTAAATGATGATGAAAATATAAATGAAACAGACGTAAATAAGAATTGGGAGCACATACGTAATGCAATAGAATCAGCAGCTAAAGAAAGTATAGGATACCATAAACCGAGAAAAAGTAAGCCATGGTTTGATAATGAATGTCATAATCTAATAGAAATAAGAAATCAGACTAGACTAAGGTGGTTAAATAACTCTGATGATACAAATCTAAACAATTATAATAGAATAAAGCGAGAAGTTAACCGCACGTTTAGAAGTAAAAAACGAGATTACTTGAAAAGCAAAATTAACGAAATTGAAACAAACAGCAAAAATAAAAATATCAGAATTTTATATAAAGGTGTAAATGAGTTTAGAAAGGGGTGGCAACCTAAAGTAAACTTGATAAAAGATAAAGACGGTGATTTTCTAGCTGACCCAAGCGATATTCTAAATAGATGGAAGAACTACTTTAATGACCTTTTAAATGTCCATGTAGGAGATAAATCAGAAGTAAATGAAGTCCACACAGCAGAACCTTTAGTTCCAGAACCTAACTTGACTGAAGTTAAAGATGCTATTAAAAGGCTAAAGAATAACAAAGCACCTGGCATTGATTTAATACCAGCTGAGTTAATTAAATATGGTGGAAATTCATTAATATGTAAAATCCATAAATTAATTTGTTTAGTATGGAATAAAGAAGAAATCCCTCAACAGTGGAAAGAATCCATAATTGTTCCTGTGTTTAAAAAAGGTGATAAAATGAACTGCAATAATTACCGTGGAATTTCTCTACTCTCAACAACATATAAAATATTATCTAACATTCTTTTAACAAGACTAACCCCATATGCTAATGAAATTATAGGTGATTATCAATGTGGATTTAAACGCAGCAGATCAACTACAGATCAAATTTTTCACATCAGACAGACACTCGAAAAAAAGTGGGAATATAATCAAAATGTCCATCAGCTATTCGTTGATTTCAAAAAAGCGTATGATTCGGTCATAAGAGATAAATTATATAATATATTAGTAGACTTTGGAATACCTAAGAAGCTTGTTAGTATGATAAAAGTATGCACCAGTGAAACAGAAAGTAAAATTCGTGTGGGTATTAATATGTCTGACAAATTTACAATTCATGATGGGTTAAAACAAGGAGATGTATTATCTCCATTGCTCTTTAATTTTGCCTTAGAATATGCTGTTAGGAAGGTAAACGAAACTAAAGAAGGACTAAAATTAAATGGTGTGACTCAGTTGTTAGCATATGCAGATGATGTAGACTTACTGGGGGATGATGTGAATACAATTAAGAATAATGCTAAAATATTTTTCAAAACTGCTAAAGAGATAGGTTTGGAAGTTAACAAAGAGAAAACTAAATATATGCTTACAGGCCGAAACCAAGTGTTAGATAATAATCAAAATCTAATTATTGGTAACAACTCGTTTGAAACAGTTTCCAAATTCAAATACTTAGGAGTAATATTAACAAATGAAAATTATATTAAAGAGGAAATAAAAAGTAGGCTTAATTCAGGAAATGCATGTTACTTCTCTCTTCATAAACTTTTGTCTTCTCGTTTAATATCTAAGAAACTAAAAGTTAAAATATACAAAACAGTAATTTTGCCTGTAGTATTATATGGGTGTGAAACTTGGTCCCTTACATTGAAAGAGGAACATAAATTGAGAGTATTTGAAAATAGGATCCTTAGGAAAATCTTTGGACCTAAAAGGGATGAGGAGACAGGTGAGTGGAGAAGGTTACATAATTTAGAACTACATAATTTGTATTCATGTCCAGACATTATTAGAATAATTAAATCAAGAAGACTTAGGTGGGCAGGCCATGTGGCACGAATGGGAGAGGAAGGAGGAGTTTACAGGATTCTTGTTGGGAAACCTGATGGTAAGAGACCAGTAGGAAGGCCAAGACGAAGATGGAGGGACAACGTCGAGATGGACCTAAGGGAAATCGGTAGGGATGGAAAAGAGTATATAGATCTTGCACAAGATAGGGACAGATGGAAGGCCTGTGTTGCTGCAGCCATGAACCTTCGGGTTTAAGAAGGCTAGAGAGTTAGTTAGTTAGTTAGTTAGTTCGATCTTTTCGAATCAATTGATTTATCGGACCAAATCCGGGAACATAACTACTATCACTGTCAACACAAAGTGCTGACAGGATCTCGTCTGCACGAACACCAAATGGTCTAGTGACACTAGGGTGGAGGCGATACCTTGCCAGCCTACTCTCGTCTCAAATGGTGTCAAATGAAGGATGTGAAGGCATCGAGCGAAGATGGAGGAAGTAGTTCACTACCAGTAGCTGTCTTCGCAGATATAGCGACGGCTCAGATGCCTTAACGTATAAACTGGCGAATGGACTGGTCCGAAAGGCACCAGAGCACACACGTATACCAGCATGCTGGACGGTGTCTAGGATGCGAAGTCTAGATGGGAGGGCAGAAGAATACACAACACATCCATAATCAAACTTCGACCTGATGAGTGCACGGTACTGGCGAAGCAGTACCGTCCTATCAGCACCCCAGGAAGTATGAAACACGTAAAAGGTTGAGAACTCGAAGACAAGAGAAGTTTAACTGGCGAAGGTGAGATAGCAATGATCATTTCTTAAAGAAAATGAGTCCTAGGAAGCGGACCTCATTCACGAAGCACAGGTCAGGATCGAAATGACATGTACGCTGACGACAAAAGTGGATACACACGGATTTCTCGGATGAGAAGGTGAAACCTGTTTGGGAGGACCACTCAACCAAACGGTTTATCGTCAGTTGGAGTTGACGAGAAGCTGACGCGAGATTCCGGGAGCGACAAAAGATCGTGATGTCGTCAACATAGAGGAGGACATGTACAGGGGAAAGAATGTTTGCCATAACACTGTTCACTGCTATGGCAAACAGAGTCATACTTAATACGCTGCCCTGCGGTACACCGTTCTCTTGTTCGTGAAGATCCGAAATGGAGTTCACAACACGTACGCGGAAAAAGCGATCTGACAAAAAGTCTTGAATAAAGTACGCCATATAGCCACGCACGCCTCAAAAATGGAGCTGCTTTAGGATACCGAAGCGCCACGTTGTGTCATATGCCTTTTGGAGGTCAAAGAAAACTGCAACAAAATGTTCCTTGTTGAGGAATGGATCCTAAATATGTGTTTCCAGCTGAACCACATGGTCCAGTATGGAACGGTTGGAGCGAAAACCACATTGAAATTTAATTTACAATGAGTTTTCCTCCAAAAACCAGGTCAGACGCTTCTTGATCATGCGTTCCATCAACTTGCACACACATCTAGTTAAGGCAATAGGCCTCTAACTCGAGGCTGCGGTGCGTTGTTTACCTGGTTTCAGGATGGGAACAATAATAGCTTCTTTCCAGGATGTGGGGAAAGAGTCCTCCAGCCAA
The DNA here is from genome assembly GCF_977018435.1 of Lepisma saccharinum. Lineage (NCBI taxonomy): Eukaryota > Metazoa > Arthropoda > Insecta > Zygentoma > Lepismatidae > Lepisma > Lepisma saccharinum. The sequence continues at coordinate 8,763 of NW_028143637.1, forward strand.
AGCCTGTTGAATACCGTCATCTGCTCCAATGGGCAGATGACGAAGCATCCCATACTCGATCTTGTCCACTCCAGGAGATGTATTCTTAGAATCTTGAAGCGCCTGATTTCTCACGGAGGAAACGTGGTTCATAATTTTCAGAGCTAGACGCATCAGAATAATGCGTGGCCATGATATTGGCTATGTCTCCGGAATCGGTGTACAACGTCCCATCGTGCTCCACAGCGCTCAGAGGAGTAGATGCACCCCCCTGGATGCGACGTACTTTGGTCCAAACGGCTTTCGACGAAGCCTGCTTCGTCAGAGAAGACACGTATTGCACCCAGCACGCCTTCCTACTGGCTCGAATGAGCCGACGGGCGCGGGCACGATTAGTGAGGAACTGCTCGAGGTTAGCGCACTATGCTTCCTATTCAATCGATCTAGGGTATGATTGCGGTACTTGATGGCTGCACTAATCTCCGCAGTCCACCAGGGGACTGGGCGTCGCCTCGCAGGTCCACTGGGATGTGGAATGGAGGAGCGTGCAGCATCACGCACTCGTGACACAAAGACATCTAAGGCGTCGATTGGTGGTAAAGTCAGCACTAACGCTATTTGTCACCCGTCAAAATATACGGGGTCCAGCCCCTTACCGTTACACATAACTCTAACGTTGCTTAATTAAAATCATAAAATATTAAAATGTTCTGACTTTCGTTAAAAACCGAGGTTGCAAAGAACACTCAGCACAAATAAGAACAAAACACAAGACAACACAAACAAAGTTATACAGCCATGGGGCCAGTCGCCAGAACCTCGGTAGTTCTCAGTTCGGGGTGTACTAACGTGGAAGTGAGGATGACGTTTGGGTGTACTACGTGGAAGGTCATCCCTTACACCCCGCCAGTCGCCAGAGCCTCGTTAGTCTTCAGTCCAGGTTGTACTAACGTGGAAGTGAGGTTGACACTTCGGTGTACTACGTGGAAGGTCACCCCTTACACCACGATTGCTGAAGATGTTCGACGGTAAGAATGACTGGGAAGTGATCACTCCCAGAGATCAAGGTGAAGACTCCAAGATGTGGTAGGAGCAAGGCTGGGACTGCAGAAGGACAAGTCCAACGCAGAGTGTGTGCCTGAGGAAGGACTGAAATATGTGGGAGTCCCATCATTCAGCAACGTTAAACCTGATGCCTCAGGGAATTGATCTACAATTTGACCCTGGGGCTCTGTACGAACGGAGCCCCACAAACAATTGCAGGAATTAAAATCGCCCAAAAGAACTACAGGAGACGGAAGTTGTTAGAATATACAAAGGAGGTCCTCAAGAGAGAATCGCTCCTCCCTTGTGATGTAGACACAGCACACACATATTGGCTGTGGTAGATGGACCCCCACGGCGACAGCTTGGAGGGGGGGTGGTGAGAAAGATCGGTGTTGAGTGGATGGTATCTCGAACACCGATTGCAACACCACCGTGTGCACGACGACCCTCAGGAAGCTTGTCGGTGCGGTAAAGCGTGTATCCGTTCAGAATCACTGATTCATTTGGACGAAAATGTGTCTCTTGGAGACATATGATGGCAGGGTCAAATTCAGATATTAATATTTGCAGTTCCTCGAGATGAGTTCGGAAACCGTTAAGGTTCCATTGGAGACAATAAGCCATAGCTGGAGGGATTATAGTTACCTTTTGAGGTGTACTAATTTCTAGGCACTGTCACCTTGACAAATTCTTCATCCGCGGCTTCGTCCTGTATCATGGCCTCGGGTAAGGACACAGAGGGCGAAGGGGATGAAGAAGGGGGAGTGGGGAGGGTGCTTTTAGCGCCCGCCGGGCAGCTTTCAGCTGAGTTTTAAGTCTCAGGGTGGTCGACGCCTCCTGACTGGAGAGCCACTGGACTTCAGAAAATATTCTTTCGTGTGTATCTGCTTCAACTTCCTCTTTGTGGAGCGAGGAGTGGTTGCTGGTTTCCTCGGAGCAGGGCGAGCTACTAAGGGAAGCGTTGTTATTTGGGTTGACACGTTGCTGGTTTGTACACCTACACTGCGACGGGTAAGATCAGCTGCAGCAACTGTAGCGAATGGCACAGATAAAGTGGTGCCAGAGAGATTTTCTCTGTGACAACCAACTCGTTAATTTTCTTCTCTTGTTGAAAAAGGGGCAGTCACGATGCCAGACTGGGTGCTCGCCTTGCCAGTTAATGCTTTTGGGACCTGAAGATCAAGGTTCGATCCCATGATCGGGCAGACTACACTTACCACAAAGGGCGGTAGTGGCCTTGCAGGAAGGTTGAGTGTGCCAAAACTGCTGGCATTTGAAACACTGCATCGGGTTAGGGATGTACGGACGGACTTTGAGTCTCAAATATCCTGCCCGTACAATATCTGGGAGAGTGGTCGTTTGAAACGTCACTATGAGTGAAGCAGTTGGTACTAGTTCTCCGGAGTTAAGCGTCTTTATTCGCTGGACTGCGGTGACCTGTTGGTCTGAGAGTGCTTCAAGAATCTCTTCCTCAGCATTTAGCATATCCCAGTGGCGAATCACACCTTTACTACTGTTAAGTTGACGATGGGGTTCAACATTAACAGGTAAGTCGCCCAAAGATCTTAACTTTAAAAGGTTGTTGGTCTGGCGATCTGTGCTGGTCTGGATCAGTAGACTCCCATTTCGCAGCTTTTTTATTTCTGGTACATCTGAACCAGCGGCATAGTCTAGCTGTTTCTTGAAAGAAATGGTGACAAGTCCTTCAATGTAGCAGCTCAATGGTTCTTCGTTGTTGTTCTAGATTCATCGTCGGTCTTCTGAATAATACTAATTACAAGATAACGTGGAACGTTACTTGTCTTTTCCAACAATTGAAGCGGGCTCGAAGGCCGCGCTCGTTTTGGGGGATTCCCCACTACCAGTTGATTTGATTTGCTGATTTGATTTTAAAATTGTGGGAGCGTCAGCACTTAGGCTATTTTGTTCCCGCACATTAAACGGGGGCCAGCCCCTTATCATTACAAAGAACAACTCGGACGTTGAGTAATTAAAAATCTTAAAATGTTCTGACTTCTGTTAAAAGCTGAGGCTGTAAGGGAGCACTCAGCAATAAGGACAAAACACAGGACAACACAAACAAAATTATAGTTGCCATGGGGCCAGTCGCGAGAGCCTCGTTAGTCTGCAGTCCAGGGTGTACTACGTAGAAGTGAGGACTATTAGGTGCACTACGTGGAAGGAGCACCCCTTACACCCCCCTTTTTGAGTTGTTTTCTTTGTTTGAATTTTGAATTTGAATTTAAAATTTTGGGAGCGTCAGCGCTTAGGCTAATTTGCTCCCGTCACATTATACGGGGTCCAGCCCCTTACCATTACAAATTACAACTCAAACGTTGCATAACTAAAAACTTTAAAACCTTAAAATGTTCTGAATTCTGTTAAAAGCTGAGGCTGTAAACGCGCACTCAGCACACACAAGGACATAAAACAGGACAACACACACAAAATTATACTGGCCATAGCGCCAGTCGCCAGAGCCTCGTTAGTCTCTTGTCCAGGGTGCACTACGTGGAAGTGAGGATGACATTTGGGTGTACTACGTGGAAGCAGCACCCCTTACACCCCTGTTTTCTTTATACCCATATACAAAATTATTTTACTGTATAGGGTACATAAATTGTCGCCTCGACATGCCCTCTATGCTGAGGAAGGCCTACCTCCAAAAATGGAGGCTACTCGAGGACCAAACCGAAATCCCCGAGGCCACGTTCGCGACTGCACCTACCCCTGCAGCCAACACTGTCCATCGGCACGTGCAACTCACACCTTGGGATAGGGTTTTTTTTATCGAGGTTGTCTCCTCTACCAGGACTCTTAGTTATAGGGAGGTCAAAGATATGGAGATGAATGACGTGATGGGATGGTGAAAACATGAGATATGGATGTGAAGAATGAGTGAAATGATGAGATGAAAATGGCCTCCCTACCTTAGTAACCACCAAATGTTGCAAAATGACAGGGAAAATGTTGTTAACGGTTGTAGTGAAGTGCTTGTAGCACGAGATGGCGTAACGGTCGAGTAATCCGATTTCGGGAGGAAAAAAGCGCCACCTGCCAAAAAACAGAGACATGTGTGTAACGCCTGTCAGTTGTGTAGAAGGTTCCAAGTTGTGCAGTGCATCTGAAGCACACGTACATGGAAGGTAGGAGGCGTTTGACGAACTCCGATGGTGAACCATTGGAAGACTCGAAGCGGGACAGTCACAAGCTGAGGTTGCCAGGTGGTTGCAGGTGAACAGGTCTGTAGTGTCTCGACTGTGGCAGCAGTTCATGGACACAGGAGGGGTAAGCAGAAGCCCGGGGCAAGGTCGGCCAAGGGCAACAACACAAGGAGAAGACAGTAGTAATGCACCCCTTTTGAAGTCGATAAATCAATTGATTGGAAAAGATCGATCAAAGATCAATTGATGATGTAGTTGTGTGGGCAAGCAAGGGGTATTGTTGTGAGCGATGACGTCATAAAATGGGCGTGGCTTAATTTTGCGAGGAGCGTTTTGATTCGTTGGAAAAGTATTCGGGTTTTTCCCGCGGCGTCTGAAAACAGATGGCGTTGATGATTCTGAAATTCTGGGAATTAGGGTTGGGGAGATTCTCGGAATTTCCAGATGGCGTTGATGAGGCTTTTAAGTGGTGCGGTGAATGTTAAGTGCCTTTTCTTGGAAAATGGGGTTTGTTGAGTGTTGTTTCGAGGAAATTTTGTGAGAATTAATGGATGTGGTTTGGGTAATGGGTTTGGAATGGTAATTGCTTTTGCATTCCTGAAATTCTGAGAATTTGGGTACGTGTTTTTGTTGTCTGAAGACAGATGGCGTTGATGATTCTGAAATTCTGGGAAATTGGGTACGTGTTTTTGTTGTTTGAAGAGAGATGGCGTTGATGAGTCATTCCGGGGAAGGTGGTGTTTTTCTCGGGCGGCCGTTGATGAGTTTGAAATTCCTGGAATTGGGTGTGGTCTGAAAAACATGTCCTGGCATGTTTTAGGTTTAACCTTCCAGGGTGACTGTTTGAAGTATGTTTAACTGAAATCGAGACGTAGAAAAAAGAAGGTATAAATAGAAGGGATACAGGATAATAGTATCATGTGAGGATGGATGTGTGCGGTACAAGACTGTCTGATAATGGTGTGAATTTCTACGAGGTTAGCTACGAGGAGTTCTGGGAACTTGTTCGATCTTGCGGCGACCTGGACAACGATCCAACGGCCCTGCATCGGGTGTTCAGTTATTTCCCGTTTATGTATGTAGCGATACCTGAATCTCCCTGGTGTGGATGTTACCTGTTCGACGGATTAGGAAAAGGAGTCCATCATCTCTGCGAGACGTTAGTAGTCCAATTAAGCCGGTTGAACGTCCTCATTTGGGGCTCAGGGGACTCATGCCTTAATGGATTTCTCTCGTAAGGCAGGAGCCCCCTGGTCTGGCAGTGTTGCCAGCTGCTTACTCGAAAAAATCACCAAGGTTTTTTTTTGGGTCTAACCTAGCCTAAAGCAAGGAGCTGGCAATCTTGCTTGAGGCTCGCCTTAATGGATTTTTTTTGTAAGGTATGAGTTTTATTTTCTTGCAGTGTTGCTAATATTTTACTCAAAAAAATCACCAAGGTTTTTTTTGGGTCTAACGTAGCCTCAAGCAAGGAGCTGGCAATTTTGCTTGAGGCTCGCCTTAATGGTTTGCTTTTGTAAGGCATAAGCCTTATTTTCTCGCAGTGTGGCCAACATCTTACCTGAAAAAATCACCAAGGTTTTTTTTGGTCTAATCTAACCTAAAGCAAGGAGCTGGCAATCTTGTGTGCTCGCAGTATTGCCAACATCTTACTCGAAAAGTCAACAAGGTTTATTTTGGTCTAACTTAACCTAAAGCAAGGAGCTGGCAACTTTGCTTGAGGTTTGCTTTACAGTGCATAAAGCAATTTGCCAAAATACTGGTACTTTTGCTATAGCTTTTTACAAAAAAAAGAGAGAGGAGAGAGGGGGAAGAGTTAAACAACTGACAATGTTGCTAATATTTACCTACAGCTTTTTTTTACTTGGCAAGGGTTTAGCCAATTTATATACTGGCGTAACATACATACACTGGGCAAGGAGAGCCGGCAACAAATATATACTGCCGTAAAAGAGAAAAAGATGGATGGATGGATGGCAACACAGTATGCGTGTGCGTGTGTGTGTGTATAATATGTAGCATTATTAACTAGAGTGTGTTGGCAACCCACCTGCAACTAAAAAAAAAGATAGAGATACCAACATTGCTGTAAGATAAAGAGAGAGACCTAGAGCTGGCAACAGTGGTGAGCGAATATGTCTTATTTCCAAGTCCCGGGCACCAATGTAAACCTCTCTCGCAGGAACGATGTGCTGCACACGCATACGCGCGCGCGTGCTTATTTTTATTTCTGTATTGCGACGCAAACACATCTAGAAAAACTACAATTTTGTTCTCTCTCCTCTCTGCGTATGCTATCAATGTTGATGCAATGGCACAAATTCAACAATACATAGGCCTTGGGACGACGGAAGTAACTTCCTGCTCTACTGGCGTATACAATACGCATGATGCTATCTGTACAGCAGGTTGTTAACAAATTTAACAATACATAGGCCTTGGGACGATGGAAGTAACTTCCTGCCCTACTGACGTATACAATACACATGATGCTATCTGTACAGCAGGTTGTTAACAAATTTAACAATACGTTGGCCTTGGGGCCACTGCTACCTATGCTGCTAACTGATGTCACTATTTCTCAACAATTGCCAGAGCTGATGTTAACTTCCTGCCCTACAGATAACATCATGTGTATTGTATGCAATATTACCTTGCATGGCTAATATTTCATTTTTGACCTCATTAGAAAACCGTATAAAACCTAAAGCACTGGTGTAGAAAGTTCTGTTTTATTTTGAACGATAGTGAAGAGCATTTCTGCAGTATTTTCCAAAAGTAAGTAACTTTGTTTCTTAGCTTGCATGAGTTGGCTTTGATTTATAAGTATGGCTTTGCTTTTGTGAGTTGATTTTTGAAACTAGCCAAACAGATATAAGAGATTGCGGAAGGAAGGTATAACTTCTTGAAAACCAAATAGCTCTTATGTATTGTGGAAGAAAATATACTCACAAAACATGCAAAAAGAGAGAGAATATAGAAGGTGTTTCATGTCTCTCTCTGCTTTTATATATTTGAAGCATGCATCTTGGTAGCTGGAATATCTTTTTTCTTCCGTGTGCCGTTGTTGGTAGGTAGGAAATATGTGTGCGGGGCATATTTCAAAAAAATAAATGTGTTAAATTGTTAGAGGAAGACATGAAAAATAGAGGAGAGTTGCGTGTTTTTGATATCTAGTGGAAGTACTGATTGATTGATTGAGTTGGCGTTTTTTTTGTTTAAGTCCATTTTATGCACAGTAAAACTAATCTGGACTGGACCTACAGTTTCAAAAACCACTTATGCGGGTATCGAACCCTTGAATACAAGGCTATCGCTGTGCTAACGCAGAGGCTAGTGGAAGTACTGATTGATTTGATGTTTTAAGTCCACTTTATGCACAGTAAGACTAATCGGGACTGGACCTACAGTTTCAAAAACCACTTGTACGGGTATCGAACCCTTGATTACAAGGCTATCGCTGTGCTAACGCAGAGGCTAGTGGAAGTACTGATTGATTTGATGTTTTAAGTCTATTTTATGCACAGTAAAACTAATCGGGACTGGACCTACAGTTTCAAAAACCACTTGTGCGGGTATCGAACCCTTGAATACAAGGCTATCGCTGTGCTAACGCAGAGGCTAGTGGAAGTACTGATTGATTTGATGTTTTAAGTCCACTTTATGTACAGTAAAACTAATCGGGACTGGACCTACAGTTTCAAGAACCACTTGTACGGGTATCGAACCCTTGAATACAAGCCTACCGCTGCGCCATCGCAAAGGCTAGTGGAAATACATAGTTATTTGAATCTTATTTATTTAAAATATTTAGTTTTTTTTTATGCACGCTTATTGATTTTAAACCTAAAATTAAATAAAATCCGGCAATTATATCCAAATATACTTATGGCTACAACGAGCATTGAGATTTTTTTTACCACGTAAACAAAATGGCTGACATGCCAAATATGAACAGGCTATATAGATTTGAGAGAGAAATAGATAAAAAAAGTTAATTAAAATTTAATTTCATGATTGCAACACGGAACTTAATGATTGATTTAGTTTATTTTACTTTACGTTTTGTACCTCTTGGCTAATTTGCGAAGATTGGGGATGAGTGATGAAATGGACATTCACAAACAACCAAGCCCGACCAGGATTCGAACCCAGGACCCTTGGCGTCGCAGCGCGATGTGCTAACCACTCGGCGGCAGGGTCGGGCAAGTGTTGGTATATACATAGATCAAAGTTACATGGTTCTAGGCCCCATAGGAGCCGAGAAAATCAATGTCTTGGAAAACGTCTTAAGACAAATATCTCAATCTTTAAGAAAGTCGACTTCCGGTATCTCAAGATGTTACTTCCGGTCTGTCAAGAAAATTTTCTTAAGACAAAAATCTTAAGACGTTTTCCAAGATATTGATTTTCTCGGCTCCTAATTGAGCTAGGATGATGATTTTAGGTTTGTTGGATAGGATTCGACGAGAACTATTCGACTAGCAAATAAAATCGATTCCACCCCCTCAAGTTTCGGAAATACAGACAATTTTTTATTTTTTTGAGAAACTTGATTTGCCGGCTTAGTTTTTACCCTAATTCGAAAATTTTAATAGCATTCGATACAAAATTAGAAGTACTCTACAACTTATTGGAGGGATGATGACTACTGCCTGCTGTTTTTGAGTTATTTTGGATTAAAATTTCAAGATGCAATTTCTAAGATGTTTTGTAATTCATCAACTATGGGTTGTAGGAAAACAATTCTTGCTCTATCTGCTATCGCTCGACGAATACTATAAACATAAATAATGCTTATGGTTTGATTTTTAAAATGGCGAGCAGAAAATAACTATGTTTTCTGAAATTATGATTTATACTTCATATGCCGAGAGGGCTGAGGGTTAGAAAAAAAAAGATTGTTTGGTAGAATTATGCACACATAATATTTTTGTGTTTTCTATACACAAGCTTAATTATTTTTTTTTTCAATTATTTACAGGATTCATTAAGAAGCAAGAAGTAGCATAAATAACACACTCCCATCAAACCCAACACTATTGTGAATTATTGCACAGTATTTATTTTGTGGCACTCCACTATATATATATAATAACATACCCACAAATATTTTCAACAAGATGCGCTCCATGAAAAGTTGTCCTGTGTGCAAGAGAACCATATCAAGCAAACGTTTTGCAAGACATTGTCGTACCTGCGTGAAAGGCAAGCATTTGGCTGCCACCGAACCATGTCCCAGGTGCGGTATACATATTACTATTAATAATTTAAAGAGGCATATAACATCATGCAAAATTGTCGTCGGAACACCTGTTCCACAACCGTCGACCAGCTCGACCAAGAGGAAAGCGGAAGCCGACTCGCCACCATCCGCCAAACGCGTCAAGCCTGTGGCGAAAGCTAACCAGTCTGCTTTCCAGCGGTTGTTAGAAGATTTTGTCATCACTTCGGAGGGCTCATGCGACGTGCGTAGCTTTTTGGAGAACGTGCAAGCCGAAATTATTTCCATCCTCGGTGATGCGCTTGCAACGCACTCCACCAAATTCTACGCATCGCTATGTTGCCAGTACAAGAAGCCGTCTGATGAAATTTACAGCTTCTGCCACAACACCAAGGCGAAGACGCTGCATCTGGCGGATGTCGACAACCTCGAGGTCATCTACAACCAGTTTGCCGAGGAGCTGGTGGCAAAACAAGAGGAACATCAAGCTAAAGGCTCGGGGGGTTCGCTGTGTGGCGAGCCTCACGAACTGTGCGTCAAACTTTGTAAGTTCGTGCCTCTCTCCGCCTCCAGCTACGTCCCCTTACCACCTACTATTGCGGCAAAGAAGGCCGTCCTGAACATTCAGAACAGTGGCGCCAAGTGCTTCGTATGGTGTGTTCTGGCAGCGTTGCACCCAGTTGAGCCAAAAAATAATCCAAAACGTGTTGGCCACTACCTACCCTACGAGCCAGAGCTGGAAGTTGCGATGGCTGGGATCGACTACCCGGTGGCGCTTTCGGACATTCGAAAGTTTGAGGTTCGTGCACGGTTGGCCATCAACGTTTACGGTCTCACTGACGAAAATGCGGTGTACCCCATCCGGGTGAGCGACGTAGACGTTGATGGTGCGCAGGAAATCCATCTCCTACTTATCAAGGATGAGACCCATCACCACTACACCCTTATCCGTTCCCTCTCCCGGTTGGTGTCGAGCCAAACAAGCAAACACGAACACCACATAGAAGTTTGCCGCAGGTGCTTGTCAACTTTTGACAATCAAAAACAGCAGGATTATCAGCACATCAAAGATCCCAACATCGCTGCAGAGAAGCTCGCTCGCCACAAGTTCTACTGTAGTAACAACGAGCCAGGTGTGGCAGTCTTGCCCAAACCTGGCACCGTGGAGCGTTTCCACATGCACGGTGCCATGGTGGAGCATCCCGCTATCATCATTGCGGATTTCGAGGCCTTCCTCAAACCCCTGTCCACTTGCGATCCCGACCCTGAAGTTTCTTCCACCACCCCTTACCAACTCCACGAGGCATCCAGTTTCGCATACGTTGTGGTGCGACGAGACCAGCACATCGCCCCCGAGCCCTACGTGTACCGTGGCCCCGACGCAGCCAAACACTTCCTCGAGAGGATGGTTGTCGAGGCCAACGAGATAGGGAAGGTACTGTTGGCCCCCAAGTCTATGCTCCCACTGTCCCCCGATGATCAACGTAGACACGACGAGTCCATCGCTTGCCCTGTCTGCGTCAAGGAGTACACCGCCAACAACCGTAAAGTCCAACACCATGATCACTTTAACGGTAGGTATGTTGGTCCATGGTGCAACGGATGCAACCTCATGGCTCCGGACCCGCGCTTCATCCCTGTGTTTTTTCATAATGGCTCGGGATACGACTTCCACCACCTCGTCAAGCATCTTGGGTACGACGACATGCGAATCAACGTCCTGGCGCAGAACGAGGAGCGTTACATTAGCTTGAGCAAGTGGGTGCGAATCCCAGGATCACACTCTACCGTCGAGCTTCGCTTCCTCGACTCCCTGAGGTTCCTCCCGGCCAGCCTCGATGCTCTCGCAGGGAAGCTTAGCGACGAGCAAATGCTCATTACCTCCGGAAACTTTCCGAACTTGGACGCCGGCCTCTTCAAGCGTAAGGGGGTCTATCCCTACGAATACATCACAGACCCTTCCAAGTTCGCAGAGACGTCGCTACCTCCCCAGGCGAAGTTCTACAGTCAGCTACGCGGCTCGAACATCACCGACGAAGAATATCACCATGCCCAGTCCATGTGGCGCGAGCTGGGCTGTCGAACTCTCGGGGACTACCACGACGCCTACCTCAGACTTGATGTGACGCTCCTCGCCGACGTGTTCCAGACGTTCCGTGCGACCGCAATAAAGATCTACCAGCTGGACCCTGCCTACTTCTACAGTCTCCCCGGACTGGCGTGGTCAGCCATGTTTCTGGTGACGAAGATCGAGCTGGAGCTTCTTTCGGACGTGAACATGGTGCTGTTTGTGGAACGTGCCGTGCGGGGTGGAATGGTCCAGGTGTCGCAGCGACACTCGCACGCCAACAATCACCACATGGCCACCGGCTACGACCCCTCACAACCGTCCAGCTACATCATGTACACGGACGTCAATAACCTCTACGGGCACTCCATGATGCAGCCACTCCCCTTTAGAGGCTTCGAGTGGGCTGACCCCTCCAACTTCGACATCGAAAGCTTCGACGATTCGGAACATGGGTTCTTCGCCGAGGTGGACCTTGAATTCTCCGAGAAGCTGCAGGATTTATTCAGCAATCTTCCCCCTGCACCCGAGTTCAAGTGTCCACCCGATTCCAACCAGAAGAAGCTAGTCATGGATTTCGAGCCCAAGAAGAATTACGTCCTGCACTACCAGAATCTCCGGTGGTTGATGCAGCGAGGGGTCACGGTCCACGCAATTCACTGCATCCTCAAGTTCGAGCATTCTCCGTGGTTGCGTCCATATATTGAAGTCAACACGAAACACCGCACCGCAGCCACGTCCGAGCTTGATAAGGATTTCTTCAAGCTTATGAACAATGCGGTGTTCGGGAAAACCATGGAGAATGTACGGAATCGTGTAGATGTGAGGCTAATATCAAACAAAGCACAATGTCGCAGGCTCGTAGCAAACCTGTTATTCAAATCGAGGACTATTTATAACGAACAGCTTGCTCTGGTGCATATGAGGAAGAGCGAGGTGAAGCTCAACAAGCCAATTTATGTTGGCGCCTCAGTATTAGACCTGAGCAAGCTGCACATGTTTCAAATATATTATGGGGAACTACGCCAGCACTATATCGACAATATTAGCCTACTCTACACGGACACGGACAGCTTGGTGTACCACGTTCGCACGGACGACGCGTACGGGGATATAGCCACAGTTCCATCTTTGGTTAACCTTTTCGACACCTCGGGCTATGCCCAGCAAAACAAGTACGGTATCCTGCCCCGCAACAAGAAGGTGCCTGGCAAAATCAAAGACGAGAAGGACGGTGATGTAATTCTCGAGTTTGCAGGTCTTCGCGCCAAGGCCTATGCCATCAAAGCCGAGGGCAGCGTTACCAAGAAGGCCAAGGGTGTCGGCAGACAGGTGGTTCGGGAGCATCTCACATTCGAAGACTTCGTCGATTGCCTCAAGACCAGGTCGTCGGTTCTAAGAGCAGAACAGCGCATCCAGAGCGTCGACCATGTGTTGACCACAAACAAAGTTAGAAAAATTGCGCTGGATCCCGATGACGATAAGAGGTGCGTCCTCGAGTGTGGTATTCACACATTGCCGTGGGGGCACTATCGCTTAGCAGAAAGCAAAACCTGCAACATATGTCCATCTTCAACAGAAGATTCATAAAAACAAAACAAAACAAAAAAAAAACACTTTGACTGTCATTACAAAAAACTTTGACCGTATTCTTAAATAACCAGCATGCCTATGAATTTGTTCGGTTTCAAAAAACAGATCATTATGGAAACCATACCAGATCATGAAGTCTTACCTTCCGTGTTACCTAAACTCAACGGTCTGTTGATCATTCACCTCAACAGCATTTGGACGAAACTGAATGACGATGTGGGCAAGATGTTTTATGTTTTTAATAACAATTTAAATTTCTACGAAATTCCGATCGACGGGAAACTTCAAATCACCGTGAATCCGGAAAACGCAGGCGAAATCAAAATTTCTACCGGCAAGAACATTTTTCGAATTAAGCACGACAAGATGCTTTCTAACATTACGTACGATGTGTCTGCAGGAGATTATCTTTACATGGAACTCCTCGGAGATTACGACAAACTTATTCCTCTCTTCGTAGAATTACGAATGGTCTATCCTATTATAAATAACCGTTAACCAAAAATGCCTAACGACATTTTCGGCAACACCAAGCGTGTAGACCATGCAGAAGAGATTCTCATGTTGGACATTCGAGTTAAGAAGTTGAGGACCGATTTGATCGCTTTGCAGGAAACCTTAAACAAAAGTTTAGAGTCGGAAATCGCTACGCTCCAAACGCAATGTCTCGACCCCATTCTGAAAATCGATTCCGAACTGAAGACGCTGATAAAAAATTATGTCGACGTACCTTCTTACGACAACGTTCAAAATATACAGTTGAGCGTGGATTCGCTTCAAAATGATTTGGCCAAATTACAGCAATTTCAATCGAAAAATGAAGATTTGGAAAAATTGAAACTCGAAATCGAAGAACGAACTTCCGCAATAGAAAAGAATTTCTCTGAACTTCAAACCGTCGTGAACGATATAGACGCAGAACGCTTGCATGTCGTTGTTTCCAAATTACAAGAAGAATTCACCAGCACGTTGGAAGAAATTAAATCCAAGTTGCAGACTTTGGAAGATACAATGACGAACCTACCATCGTCGGACGAACTGCAGGTCATCGGTAAAAGCGTCGCGAACATAAAAATTCAATTGGAGGCCTATCAAGATTTCGAACACATTCAAACCACCATCGCTACGCTTCAGGCGTCCTTGGAATTGATCAACGAAGAAATTAAAAATATTCACGCTGAAGCGAGAGCGTTGACGAGCATTCAAGACACGTTGAGCACGGTTCAGCAGAAGATCGAATATTTAGAAAATTTGAACGTCGAAACGAATCTCGCTCATTTTCATCACGTACTCGACAACATACAGGGTGACTTGGAATCGTAACGGACGAGCGTGCCTTCGAGCGAAGATTTGGAAAAATTGAAAACGGCGGTGACGGCACTATCCGAATCGAGCGACATCAAAAGTTCTTTGAGCGATCTCGAGAGTAGGGTGGCCAATCTCCCCACCTCCAAAGAATTGCACGCTTTGAAAAGAAACATATCTCGAATGCTGAAACGACTAGAAACGGAAACGGCGAACGTGGAACAGATTCGAGACGAAATTAGTTCGCTGGTGTCGACGCTGCCCACTTCGCAGAGCGTCGCCGACCTTCACACGCAGTTTACAGAGATGCGAAGCATCGTGAACGATCTTACTGAGAAGAGCTCGAAATTGAATCAAGTCGAGAACCTTCAGAACATCGTCGTCAACATCAGAGATCAAGTTGGAGTGCTGGAATCCACGCAGGAATCGACGCATGCCTCATTCGGTGCCAAGTTGCAAGAACTCAACGAAAACTACAAGCAGTTGAACGTGGAAGTGAAAATCAAACCGTCGTTTTCTGCCGTAACGGATACCATAGTCGAGCATTTGCTGCCCATCGAAAATAAACTCGGACAAGTTCACAGTAATCTGCTCGGCGTCGACACTAAATTCGCTAAACTGCATTCTCTGCAAGCCATCGAAATCAACAGCGTACCCAATCAACAGAGAATCTCCACGTTCGTCGAAGGTAACAAACTGTACATGTTGCATCCTTATCATCCGTACTACAAGTTTCTCCTCGATGGCACGATTCAGATAAACGAATTTTCGTACTGGTCTCACGGCAGAAAAGCTAGCGTTCCCACCATGACTTTGATATCGAATCGTGGTGTCCAGAAAGCAGGAAACATTCCTCTGGCACGTTGGAACGAAACGCGCAACATATATGAAATACACGAAGACGAAGATCTTACCGTTTTCGACGTGAGAGACGGCGATAAGCTGATCATTCAAAACACGAGCGAAGTGCCACCCTCTTTGAATCCCATCACGCTTGTGCTTCTCTTGAAACGTAATCTCTAAAAAAAATGTCTAGGCAAGCCATCGTCGAAGAATTGCATAAACCTGCACGCCGTAACTACGAACGTTTGGCTGTGGTAACCAACGCAATCGACGACCTCTGGCAAAGTGACCTCGTGGAGATGAGTAGCGGCAATTTGAAAAACGTGCATAAATTGAACAAGGGCAACAAGTACCTTCTCACCGTCATAGACACGTTTTCGAAATTCGCATGGGCTCTACCTTTGAAGGCGAAAACGGGGACATGCGTCACGGAAGCATTCAAGACAATTTTTCGCGAAAGTGGTGGCAGACGACCACGGTTTCTGCAAACAGACAAGGGGAAGGAATTTTACAACGCCGTATTCCAAAAGTTTATTCAAAAACATGACGTTCGATATTATTCGACCTTCAGTCACATCAAAGCCAGCATCGTGGAAAGATTCAATCGAACCTTGAAAACACACATGTGGAAACGATTCACGCTTCGGGGAAATTACAAATGGGTCGACATCCTGCCGGAACTCGTCGACACCTATAATGAAACGGTACACAGAACGATAGGCATGAAGCCAGTTGACGTTACCAAGTCCGACGAGCAGCGTTTAATTTCTACAGTTTACTGTCCAAAGTACACACCCACGACAAAAAAAGCTAAATACAAAATTGGAGACCGGGTGAGGATCAGCAAATTCAAACGCACCTTCGAGAAGGGATTCACAAAAAATTGGAGCACGGAACTCTTTACGGTGGTTCGAGTTTTACCCGGAAACCGACACACGTATATAATAAAAGATAGTAGCGGCGAGATTTTGAAAGGAAGATTTTACGAAGAGGAACTCTCTAAAACGAAACACCCCGACACGTACCTCATCGAGAAAGTATTGCGTAGGAAAGGTGACAAACTGTTTGTCAAATGGCTGGGACTTCCGGAAAAGAGTTGGATCGACGCGGACGAAGTGATCTTGTGAGTACGTGGAACGTGGTGAAGCGTCTACCGGATCCGGAAAGTCAAACGAGAAAAAAAAAGAACGGCGAGTTGCTTCCCGACAGCATCCGCTGTCTGATCGTAGGTCCTTCGGGGTGTGGGAAAACGACACTGCTCGTGGACAATTTTCTCCTCGCACCGAATTGGTTAAATTGGAAGAACAGGCACCTGTACGTGTTCTCGAAAAGTTTGGAGCAATCCAAATACCAGCAACTGATGAAACTGTACGATGGTCTGGACATTGCAACGTTCGCCTCGGAAATAAAACCACTCGACGATTGTCGTGAAAATTCAGTCGTCGTGTTCGACGACGCCATCCTGGAAAATCAAAATGAAATTCGCAACTTTTTCACGCAAGGTCGTCACAAAGGAATGGATTGTTTTTACCTAGCTCAAACGTTTTCCAAAATTCCAAAACAGTTAGTACGCGACAACGCTAATTTCATATGTTTGTTTCGTCAAGATCACACCAACCTCAAGCATGCGTACGATGACTACGTAGGCGGAGACATGAACTACAATCAATTTTCGGAACGCTGCTGCTCTACTTGCTGGAACGGTGACGATTTCGGATTCGCGACGATCGACATGACGAGGAAACCCAACGACGGAAAATACAGAAACAAAATCAACGACTTTCTAAACGTTGCAACGTTGTGAGAAACGACGTGTATAAATAACGTCATGACGAAACGAAAAATCGAAGACGAAAATCTCAAGCTTCGCGATTACCTCGCGAAACGCTTCAAAGGTTGGAAATCCGAGAATCGCGGATTCTACGAAGAGAAGAAACGTCAGGATCAACCTGTGATCGATGCCATCAGCGGTCTAGGTAAAGAAATTAAAAGTGTCACGGAACAAAATAAAAATTTGATCAACGAACTCGTACCGCTCGCAGCTAAAAGTTACGCCGTACCCACGCCCATTTCGAGCATTCCTTCGACGCCGTTCGAACTGAAGGATGCACCGGCACGACGTCGAGCCATAGGCAGCACGTCGTCTTCGGATAAGATCGAGTTGGGACCTTTGGCACGAGACTACCTGAGCACGGGGAAATTCGACAAGGATGAAGTGTTCGGATTGTATCCCAGCATGGAAACCAGCGAAGGCGGCGGTGTGGTGTGGAAGATTGGGAAATCGAAGGTGACCTTCGAAGGCAACGACATTAAAGTCAATTTAGGCGACAAGGATAGTTGGAACAGGTATCCGGGTACGGTGGGACTGTGGGAACTCGTCGCCAAAAAGCAGCCGAAAGATTACACCGACGAAGATTACCAAAGTTACAAGGAAATTCTGATCATGACGGATGCCTTGTACCAGAACAACGACGCCTCGCAGAATAGGGTGAAATCGAGCAGCGGCGAGAAGTACAGGAATCTCATCAAACCGATTTGGAACCAGGTCAAAACAGGCAGCGGCGTCAAACGCTACAACACGTTACCCAAAGAATTCGTTTGGGTGGACGACGTGAGGAAGCTCGTGGACCGATTGTTGGTGATAGCCGGCGAAGAGAATGCAGGCAATCGTAATTTCTACAACGAGAAGGTTGGCATCGTGGACATGATCAGCACGAAACTTTCCAACTTCATCGTGAACGACGACAAGGGCATAGGTTACCTGATCAAAATCATCAACACGCTGCCTCCGAAATTCTGGAACGTGGCCGAAGGAAAGGGACTCGTGAACGACATCATCAACAAGTTACCTTTTGAGATGCATTTACCTGGCTACCAGTACTGCGGACCGGGTACCAAACTCGAGAAAAGATTGGAGAGAGGAGACAAGGGTGTGAATCCATTGGATGCCGCATGCAAAGATCACGACATCGCCTACAACACCACGCAGACGGATCTGGATGCACGTCACGAAGCAGACAGAAAGTTAGAGCACGCAGCTTTCGAAAGGTTCGTGAGTAGAGACGCATCGTTGGGTGAACGGGTCGCCGCACTAGGCACCACCATCGCCATGAACACGAAACAAAAATTGGGGTGGGGTATATAAATAACATAGAGTAAAAAATAATAATAATAACAACATGTCTCGCATAACTGATTTGCCGCACGAACTACTATCTAAAATATTCAAAAAGGTAGTTAACGGAGATGTTAATAAACTTGTGATCATAGCAAGAACGACGCCGGCATTTCGAATTCCGTGTGAAATAGTTCTCAAGGACCGTCTTCGGGAGATCAGTGGCCTGAGGTGCGGTGATCTCAACATTCTGCTTTTGGCTGCAGGGGAGATATTAAACGATAGGTTCGATGAATTGCACGAGGCAAGGCAGGGGAGAAGACGGTACACAGTAGATTGGTACAAGTCTATGCAGGAGACGGAAGATATCATTACGCACATCATCGCGTTTTCCGAAGCACGGACTTTCTTCCTCTGTTAAAAAAAATAATAATATATATACGTGTCAAAAAAAACTTGATATATAAATAAATAATCTTCGGTATATATAAATAACACACAACGTGAAAAACAATTAAATTTCTCTCTAACACTCTGAAATTTTTTTGATATGACGACTGAAAAAATAAGTGATCTCCAAGCATTAAAACAAATGCTAAATTTGTCAGTCGAGTATGTAAAAATTCAGGAATTGGAAGTCGACAAACCTTACACGATAACTTCCGGTTCAATCGTTTCTACCCAGTATGGTCCCAAGGTACGCCTGTTGCTCAACGCACAATACAGTCTATTTTTACCAGATCGATACGCTAACATGTTATCTGACGAGAAGCTATCTATTTTAATCGAGAACAAAACTCGAATCGTGTACAAGGGGACAAAGGAACTTCTTGGCAAGAAAACGAAGCACGTAATAGAATTTGTGTAACGACTGCGAGGCCTTGAAAATATATAAATAACATACCGTAAAAAAACTACACAAGAAAAAATCTCAGAATATATATATAAATAACATACCGTGAAAATAACACATAGAGCATCAACATGAAGCCCAAGGGTGTCGTGTACCAGATACCATACTCCAATCTAAAAAATCTAGGTGCCCTCGATGGGTTACTTACCAAGAAACAACGCGAGAAGAAACGTTCTTGCTTGTCGAAAGGACATGGAATGAAATTACTTCTCAGCACACCTCAATTGAAAAGATTGCAGCGTTCGCGGAAACAGCAAAAGATCGGAGGTTTCATATTCAGCATCCCGGCCATCCTGGCAGCATTGGGGGCCGTTGGAAGTTTGGCCGGTGGAAGTGCCGCCATCGCGAAAACCGTCATCGACTCGAAGAAGAACAAGGCGGAATTGGAAGAACAGAAACGTCACAACCTGGCCATGGAGAAGAAGGGGAAGGGCGTGATGAGAAAGTTTAAAAAAAAGAAACAGAAGCACTCACCAACCGAGACATTGAATCTCTGATCGGACCGTTACGAATCAAACACTTCAGAGGAGTTTTCATGTCCGAATCGTTACCTTCAACCGTCAAAAGAAGAGAATGTGGAGTAGTCAACTTGGACGGTCAAGAAAATCCAGGCACGCATTGGATATGTTACCACAAAAACGACAATGATAAAGCATTCGTTTTCGATTCTTTCGGAGGTGTTCCACCTACAAATTTAATTCATTATCTGAAAACGAACAAAACCTCTATATACTACAACGACGAACGCATTCAAAATTTCGGAGACGTGAACTGCGGCCATCTCTGCCTCTCCGTGCTCGCGTTTCTCTCTAAAATAAATAACCCTACGATCGAGGATTTCCAGAAAGCATTGTGGAACCTCAAACAGCATCACTAGGATGGGCGTGTTCCATCTCACGAGCGAATCTTCAATCTTGAAACTCACGCTGCACGACGACATCGTCTATCCTAAATCCGTGGCTCTGCGTGCATTCTACAGCATGTACCTCATACCTAATGTTACGCAGCACAACAACAAAATTAGCGTCGGAAGCGAACACATCGTCGTCACGCCAGGACAATACAATCTTTCCACTTTGCAAGCTCAGTTACCCAAAGGCCCGTACCTTTCTCAAAATTCGGTCACGCACAGAGTGGAAATCCTATCCGCGACGGAGACCGTGGACCTGGGCACCATGGGGGAACTTTTAGGTTTCGAGAACGACACCAAACTCGAAGCTGGCATCAAGCACGTGGCAACCAACATTCCTAAATTCTTGGCCATAGAGACTCTGAACATACACTGTAACGTGGCCGAAGGTATGATCACGAAATCTTCGGACGGATTGTTAGGAAGTCACAAGCAGACGGGAATTATAGCCACTTTCAAACCAAGTTCCGAGTTCATGGAACCGATCATCTACACGCCCTCTTCGCCGATCTATTTTCCAGTATGCCGCAACCGCATAGACGACATAGAGTTGGTGGTGACGAACGAGAAAGGAGACGTGGTGGATTTCGCAGGTGCCACTACGACGGCCATCGTGGAGATCAACGTATAATAAATAACCATACATGTAAAATGGAGCAAATCGAAAGTTACGAATTGCAATCTTTCCCTCCCAACCGTCGCACGTTCGCCAATCTCAACGAAGCGAACAGGGAGATCGAATACGACGTGGACGTAGGCGATGGGTTCGTTCATCCTCACAGAGCGGACCTCTACCTTCAATTCGACGTGGTGAAGAAGGAAAGCGGAGACGCGTTTCCCGCAGCAGCAAACTTGATACTCGTGGACAACTTCGTGCCTCACCTGTTCTCGCAGGTGGAGGTGAGGAAACACAACACCGTCATCGACAGAATAGATTATCCAGGCATCACGTCGACGGCAGTGGGAACGTTGAAATTATCCAAAACGGACGCAGCATACTACCAGGCCGGGGGATTCGAAGCCGGGACCAAAATATCGACGAGAAGTCACACGGTGCTCTTTCCCATGCGTCTGCTGCCGGGTTTCTTCTCGGACTACAAGGAGATCATGTGGAAGGGAGGACTGAGGGTCACGTTTCGAAGAGCTGCCAACGACAACGACGTACTGATGCGATACGCTACTTTGGGTCCGGACGGCACCACACCGATAGCCAACACTTTGCCCGAAGCAGCCAAGTGCGTCATCCGGAGCATGGAATTGAGAATGCCGGTGGTGGAATACGAAACGAACTACGCCCTCAAGTACAAAGCGGAGATCTTGAAAAATCCGCAGGTGCCGATTCACTTTCACGGTTACCAGTGCGTGCAGAAGATGGCGTCGGGAAGTCACATGGAATTCGACGTGACGACGCAGTTCAACAACATACAGTTCGACATGCCAGATTTCGTCGTAGTGCTTTTTCAGACCGGGAGGGACAAGAATCAGGAAAAAGATTCCAGCAAGTTCGACGACTGCAAGATCAAGAACGTTTATCTCAAGAATGGACGTAACGAAGTGTTCCCGCGCGAGAATTACAACCTCGACGTGACCAAAAACGATTACCTCAAACTTTACGAAGCGTTTTCGGCTTACAAACGCGTGACCGAGGGAAGCGTGGACATGTACTACACGCCCAGCGAGTTCAAAGCACGGAGACCCATGACCGTCATCAACACATCTAAGAGAAAGAAGGTTGTGGTCAACGATCGAACCAACATCAAGGTCGTCTGCGAGTTCCACGATGCCTTGCCCGAGGATACCCTATGCAGTGTCATCCTGATTGCAGAGAAGTCCTTCGCCTACGACGTGAAGAACGAGAGGGTCACAGAGCAGTTTTAACAAGTTTTTAACATCTTTTCTTGCACAATAAGAAATTTTCTGCACTAGCACAATCAGTTACAATGGCACAATACGAATTTCACTAGTTCAGATCAGTTACAAATGTCAATTTCATTAGTTATCAGTTACAATATCTTTTTTGCACTATAGCACGAGACAATCAGAAAATTTGCACAAAAAAATTTGTTGTTGTTTTTTACACGTGAAAATTAACAATAAAATTTCTTTTTTTTTGTCGTTTCAGATGCTGTCGAAACATCAAAAACACATACACACACACTAGAAAAAAAGCATGCAACTTTATTTGTAACACACACATATTCTCCATCTTCATCAAGAAAATATTATAATAAACATAATTATTTTTATCTATATCTCACAATAAAACTCTATATCCAAAAATATCACAACATCAAATAACACTAGAGTCGTTAGTACACGTTGCATGCATTACGGAGGTCCTCTGTAGGGTTTCATGGAAGTTTGAGAAAAAAAATAAAACACGTGAAACTCTACAGAGGTGCGGTAATCTATAACCGCAGCCATTAGAAAACTTTTACATTTTTGGTTGGGCACCACGCACCCTGGCGAGGTTATGGGGGCCAGGCATCCTAAAAACAACAATTATTATTTTGTTTGTTTGTTTGTGTTACAATACATACGCGCGCGTGCGTGCGTGTGTGTGCGTGTGTGTGTGCGTGTGTGTGTGTGTGTGTGTGGCACATCGTTCCCCCGAGAGAGAGGTTTACAAAGGTTACGATATACGGAGTTGGAAAATTACGATATGGCGCATTCGCTCATTACTGTTCCCAGCTATAGGTTTTTCTCTCTCTCTAGCCCCTTGCCAACTAAAAAAAAGGTGTAGGTAGGAGTTGGTAACACTGCGAGAAAATAGAGATCATGCCTTACAAGAAAAAACCATTAAGGCGATTTTTATTTGATGACGTTGAACCCGTGTAGTGTTCCCATCCATCCATCTCTCTCTTTTACGGCAGTGCCGGCTCTCCTTGTTTAGTATATGTAGGTTGGCAAAAATTGCTTTATGCACTGTAAAGCAAACCTCAAGCAAAGTTGCCAGCTCCTTGCTTTAGGTTAGGTTAGACTATGGAAAAAAAGCTGTAGGTAGGCTGTCGGCTGTTTAACTCTTCCCTCTCTCTCTCTCCTCTCTCTTTTTTTTGTAAAAGGCTATGGCAAAAATACCAGTAGCTTGGCAACCTTGCTTTATGCACTGTAAGGCAAGCCTCAAGCAAGATTGCCAGCTCCTTGCTTTAGGTTAGGTTAGGTCAAGAAAAAAACCTTGGTGATTTTTTCGAGTAAGGTGTTGGCAACACTGCGAGAAAAAGGTTGCCAGCTCCTTGCTTTAGGCTAGGTTAGACCCAAAAAAAAACCTTGGTGATTTTTTCGAGTAAGCAGCTGGCAACACTGCCAGACCAGGGGGCTCCTGCCTTACGAGAGAAATCCATTAAGGCATGAGCCCCCTGAGCCCCAAATGAGGACGTTCAACCGGCTTAATTGGACTACTGACGTTGAAGGAGATAGAAGAGAGGAAAAGAAGAGCGGACGAGAGAACAGGATTTCCAGGTCACAGGTGTATGTGCGAACTACGTCGCAGGAAGGAAGAGGACAAGATCGGTGAAGCTTTGAAGCAGAGAGTGAAAGAGTGGCTTTCATTGCTGGCAGACAGAAATTCCTTGTGGTGTTCTGGCTGTGATCGTCCTTTGTTACGTAAATTAGAAGGACATCCCTGTTTCCCTGTGGTTCCTGCAGAAGGTTTCGGCGTCCGCAGACGTCTGTTCCCCGACGATCTTCAGGTTGTTCCTTTATCACCGATACCCGGGACGCCGTCACCTACAGTATCCGATTACTTTACCTTTTATGACGTATGAGAGTGTTTACTCACCACGTCTGCTGGACTCACGCCGAGCCGTATGTTACCAATTACGTAGCAGTGAATTCGAGATACAGAACATACAGAAAGTGGCCTATAGGATTACGTTAGGCTCCGGAAGAATTAGTTACTGCAGGATTTTACTATTCAGGCTTTAGCGACAGAGTATTATGTTTTCATTGTTCGTACGGACTTTGCGATTGGACATCCAAAGATTGCCCGATTTTAGGACATTACATGTTGGTACCCCAGTGTCCTTTTATACAGAGTGTTGCGGCGTTACATCGTAACTCCAAGAGCTGCCAGTATTGCGACAGTATAGAGACTCCTGAGAAAACGTCCGATAAACCTAGTGTGGATTCTGTGTGCAAAATATGTTTTCAGAATCCTAGCAGTGTTGTAATTCTCCCGTGTCGACATTTTGTTTCCTGCGGATCCTGTGCTTCCCAATTGGACAAGTGCGCCGTATGCCGGGGTAGCATTGAAGATACGTTGACAGTTTTCACCTGATACCCAAAATGGATGTCTGTTTTTTGGACGTTCAAGGTCTTGGAGGAGCAGGAGGAGAATTTGTGTGGAAAGAAGTCGGAATTTTAAAATTTCCTTTTGACAATGCATTTGACTGTTTAGTGAAATCTCCATATGGTTTACGCTTTTTGAGTGAAAAGTATCGCCGAGTGAATTACTGGCTCCGTACCAACAAACACGGCCTCAACTGGGGAGATGGATGGCTACCGTATGAGAAATTAGGAGATTTGTTATACGTTGTGCTTGTGAATCAAATAGTGTACGTCAAAGGTACGGAGAAAGTGAAATGGTTTGAAAAATTACTTGGAGAAAAAGGTATGGGTAAAATATCCGTACGTAACATCGAAGAACTTGAATGTCCAAAATTGAATAGTGTGAAAAACACTTCAGGAAGATGC
The DNA here is from genome assembly GCF_977018435.1 of Lepisma saccharinum. NCBI lineage: Eukaryota > Metazoa > Arthropoda > Insecta > Zygentoma > Lepismatidae > Lepisma > Lepisma saccharinum. Next base: position 33,613 of record NW_028143637.1, read on the forward strand.
AAAGAACATAGCAAATGTAAAAATGTAAAAAAAAACCTGTGCAGTTGAAAATGTCTGGAAGATGTAGTTTCTATTGTAATAAGTACAAGAAATAAAAACGTCTTTAAAATATACAAATGTTTTATTTACAATCGATAATATGGATATAGGTTTACAATACATAGAATAACACAAATGTTGTATTTACAATTGAATATGAAAGGTTTACAATACCTGAAGGGTTATATTACAATACATAAAATAACAATACACAGAAAGAACAATGGTTCATTTACAACATCAGATACATGAAAGTAACAGAACTTATTTACAATGTCAATGTCTGTCCATGATTGTTCTCAAGATATATTTCAATCATCAGTTCGTTGTACCAAAGAATATAAAAATAGTTCACTAAATTAGGCACTTCTTTTTTTTCTGAAACCATATTGTTCTTGATACAATATACAAAAGCCTCCATTTCGGGTTGCAATTTATGATAACGTTCGTTCTTTAATTTCTGCAGAGGCCAAAAAAGGTTACACAAAAATAAGTGTAGTTCAGAGGCTGTGAAAATAAAAGCATCGGATGAATGATGCTGATACATCGAGATACAACGTTTCCCGAAAAAATTTACACCACTGACGGTGATATTTCCCGTAACCAAGTAATTGAATCGACGACCTGTTTCGACGTAATTCAGTAAGTCAGATTTCAAAGCCCACCGTTCTCTAATCTGCTTAGAATCGATGCGTACGGGTGATCTCCCCTGTTGCGAAAACTCCCACACCAAATTGAAAGGGGATCGCTTTTCGAATCCTATTGCTACGAACTTGTTTTTTCCTTGTTCAGAAAATATGTGTTAGCAAGATAGAGATCTAAACATGCCTCTACGTTGTGTAGTCCAGGACATTCGATTGTATCTGGAGAAAAGCCGATCTCCCTACGCCGTTTTATGAAATCACAGTCTGTAGTCACATCTATTCCCTCGTCAATCGGTTCGTTCTTGATAGGGACAGTTTCGATTTTGAGGGGTTGCACACGTTTGCGAGTTTTACGTTTGGAAGCATCATCCTGACGGGTCATGCGTTTCACTAGTTTGTCGTGTTTTTCCATTGTAGAATCCCTAACAGCCTCCATGATGTTTTCACTGGAGCTGTCTCGACGGCACTGAGAGAAAGATGCAGCAGCACACATTTATATAGCTTTTTGCATAACACGACACCGGATCGCGTGGATAGAGCAACACGATTGATCCCCTCTCGGACACTTGCAATGGGGTAAACATTTGAAGATCTGACGAAAACGGTGTAGGATATATCTATCTTTACTGACACCGGGCGGAAATGCTTGAATGAAATCCTTGGTCGTAACATGGCATGCTTTGTAATAAGCATACACGCAACAGTAATGTCCGCACGTCATGGCCAACACCCCCTGTAAGGGAATGTTGTTGTAAGTCCAGACCGAGGAATGACGGTTCAGGAAAGTTACGAATTCTGGATAGAAAGGATGAAATCCGTATGAATCGAAATATTCAGCCATATTGTTTTTGCCAAAATAGAATGCCACCCAGTGTGTACCCTGGAAGTTGGAAGTATCAGTGTTTGCGATTATCAAGGCAGGGGTAGGAAACGTCCGAGGTAAAAGATCTCTCGAGTAAACACCGTAGAAAATGTTCTTGGTGGAACAGTTTCGAGATAGAATCTACCGGATTTGCGACGTGTTCATGCTGCCTATGTTTTCGAAAACGGAAAATGAGAGTACAGCGTTCTGTTATTTCTATACTCTCAAGATGATATTCTTCTAATATTTGGGGGGGCGGTTGCGTGTCAACAGGTTTGACAGACAGTACTTCCAAAGAATCACTATTATAAATATCATCACAGGTTATCAGTTCGATGAGTTTTCCCATCTCACCTTACATATGTTTTCAAATGTTTATAATAATATTCCTGTCTTTGGTCACTTCTATGCTCCCAGGGCTGCTGTCAAGTAGTTCGGGAAACGATCGTATGTTCACAGGTTTTGAAGTTGTCACTTTCGAAGAAACACTACTATGCGTAATAGTACGGGTTATCACTTTGGTAGGTTTTTCCATCACGGGTAGTATAATGTCTACATCAGAACTGTCTCGATAACACTGTGAGCCAGAAACACGGGCACACATATTTATAGACAAGTCGGTCTCACTGATGGAGGATAACACTTCTGTCTTTTGTTATATCTACTGCACATTCGAATTCAGCATACAGAAGGCATGTTATGTTTTCCGACAGCTGGGGAGAAAATTGCATCTCGGCTCCGATGATACCTTGTTCCTGGAGACTGGTGTGCGTGTCGTTTCCTGAAGAGTCAGGCGTTATGTCGAAAATCAGGAAAAAGGATCCGTTCTCGAACATTTTCCTTGTGATCTGGTGTCCGTAATTGGCGTGGTGAATGCCTGTACCGGAAAATAGAGTTTGATAGGCACGTGTTATCAATCCGCCGTTCCCTCCTGTGGTGACCCGCAAGGGTTCGTAAGGTACGAGTTCTCCATTTTTCACAAGATGGAAAGAAGATAGATTGAAACTTCTAAAGTCGAAGGGATTTTTCTTAGAGTCTCCGAGAAAGCTGGCGGTGGATACCATAGCAAAAAGAACAACATTCGGAAAAGCACCTTGAAAAGCATTATCGATCGAAATCTGCTGCGTTCCGGCAACGTAAGAATAAGCTTTGATGACGCTTCTGGTGAACGGATAATGGGCTGGAGCGTAAGAGTGCTCTGTCTATGGCCAAACTGGTGGTAGGAGTAGGAATGATGTGATTTATTTCGAGAACAGCCTTTAAAATTTTTATTCTGGTGGTTGGTAAGTCTGATCTCCCCAGATGTAAAAAGCATCACGTGACCTGGCTAGATCGATACGTACTTCAACGCCGTTGACCAGGTATTTAGGCTGGTGGAAAAAATCTATGTGCAGTTTTCCCATAAGTTCGACTACGGCAGACACTTCCGTAGGATTTCCGGTTGTCGGAACGTGCTGGAAAAAGTCTTTTCTGGCGGTAAAACCTTTGTTGTCGGCGGTGATTTCATGTTGATGTCCAGGTGTGTCCAAGTACCACAAGGCATTTGTGAGATGCGTGTTCGCAGCATCGCTGCCGTAATTGATTTCTGCTTCGAAGATTGATTTATATGCGTAATTGTTATCGGCAACTGTTACAGCGATACCGTTGAGAGCCACTGTAACTTGTGAAAAAAGTGAATGGAGAGGATAATTTACGACCCCGCAGTTTTTTGTGAGGGCGTTGGAAGGTTCGGAAGCACTCATGGGAGACCCATCTTGATTGACCATCTGCGTTAGCAGACGAAGATAGGCAGATGAAAGATCTAGAAAATCTGTTCCTGCCGGCGGAACGGCAAACTGAAGTATGTTCTGATTATCGATGGAAGCGATAAGCTTGTAGGCGACCGTGTAAGTTTTTTCGACATTTTGCTGAATAGGTTTTTTACTAAAAAGATCGAACTGCGAGATCATGCAAGTGTTATTCTCCATCATTATCCAAAAATATCTTTTCCTGCCGCCTTCTGTTTAATTTTCCTTTTGCGTGTCGTCCTAGATTTTGTGGATGTTTTTCTCCGCTTTTTGGATGCGCTTTTTTTACGGATCGTAGATGTTCTAATACGGGTGGCTGAACGTTTTAACATCGACTGAGCAATTTTTGTTGCAGGTTTTGTTCTTTTGTTCGGAACCTACCAGAGAGTCGATTTTCCGTTGTGCTTTACTCTGAAGATTTTGACCCGCTTCACGTACACGTTGACGAACGATAGTTCTCGGAGTTTGCTGACTTGTTGCAATGTCGGTGATAATGTTAGCGCCTGTTTTCAAAGCTTCTTTTCCGATCGCTTTTGCACCACTCCAGAGTAGAGGTTTCACCATTCTAAAGAGTCCTGCAAAGAGAGACCCCAATCCTCTCCCTTTTTGAATTCTAGTTGAACGATAGATGGGTCCAATTCCCCCACGGATCTGATTACTGTAATATTCGGTCTGCGAATTCATGGTGATTCATCAGCTTTTCGACATAGACTGAGCAAAATGATTCCTTACTGTTTTTTAAAAGGACTTTGCTTTCCTACGAAAATGTAAAACAGCTATTGTAGGTACGGAGTCATTTCTCAAAGGTAGGAAATATCCTTGTCTATCATACATCGCAATTTCTATTGTTTCGAAAGAACCTTTATCCAGAGAAACGTAATGAATCGGATTAAATGTATGATGGGCTACGGGTACTGTGCAAAATGATTCTGTCTCCGAATACTGTTTTCGGGCAAGACGTAAAAGACGTAGCATTTCTCCTCCGACCAATTGCTGTTTCACGAGATCGGAATAAATGAATATGTAGGGGTTTTTATCCACGACGTTATTGGACACTGCGTGCGTAGAATAAATAGATTTCAATACGTCATATCGAAATTTAGCGTAGTCATCAGTTTCGTCTATGGGTGTAACAGTATTTGTTGGAACACCTTCCGATTCAGGATCGGGAACCCCTATCACGGAGAGATGTTTGTTCACAGCCTCTTTAAAGAAAAATCTGAGATGAGTAGGAACAACGGCGTTAGCAGGGTTTGTTTTCAGGAACTGAATGAACTCCTCTATTGTATATGTTGCTGCAGGAAAATAAAATTGCTGCTCGTTAATATAGAGTGTATTATCCGTAGAAACAGAAGATCCCGACGCGTCCCATTGCGCTTCCAACAGAAAATGCCAGAATTGCTTAAGAACGTTTCTCCGTATTTCCAGGTCGTTGGGGAGGGATTCTTCGATGGTAGAGATCAGGTCCTCAGCATTTGCATACGTCCGAACAGGAAAGGTCACTGTTCCGTAATCTGTTTCCAAAACATTGTCGTATAGAGCTGAATAATGCAGTTCTGCTAATCCGACTTCCCACAATTCTGGAGCCAGATCGATCCGTTTTGCAAGTTTTACGTTGAAATGGGTCAGCGTGTTGTTCGGAAAATATTTCTCCGATGCAGATGACGGAAGGTAAACATAGAAATTATCGTCCATTCTCGCCGAACACAAATAATTCACTGGATCGTGGTGACGATATATTTTGATATAAATATCTTTTGGAAATTATTTTTCTGATAACTGTTTTACGGAAGATGCCTTGATCCACGAATCGAAACTAGGTGGATATCCGAGCCAGCGAACCAGGTATTCCAAATTTTTACCTTTTCCCCGGCTGTTCAAAATCTTATCAATTTTATACTCTTCGTCAGGATCCGAATAAACTTTTTGCAGTTCATGTTTGTAAAATGTGCCTTTTACAGGTTCTTCGTTTAAATCGTCTAATATGTATACAGGTACAGGTGATCGCTGAACAAGGGAGTGGATTTTGAAAAGTTCTCGTGACCACGATTGTTCGTATCCCTTCTCAAAATGTCCTTTGACGACAGATGCGTACGGAATCACCAACATTCAGATCTGAAGACGGTTGTGAAATATGTTTGTCAGCTTTGTTGAGACGTTTCCACACGATGTAAACGTTAGACTCGATCACATCTCGAGGTGCCATTCCTATGGAACTGTGGATAGTTGTATTGTAACCTTCGAGAAGTTGCGGTAAAATGTCTACGTAACGTCTTGTTTGTTTCGATGTGAAATATTTCCTCATTCGTTCTTTCAATGTTCTGTTGAAACGTTCCACTACACTTGCTTTCACAGGGTAATTTGAAGCGATCGAGAAATTTACATTTTCATTTTTAAAAAACTTCTGGAATGTAGAATTTGTGAACTCCGTTCCTTGGTCGGTCTGTAGTGTGACAGGTTTTCGTCTGCTTTGTCCGAAAATATTTTTGAAAGCTTCGGTTACCGAATTGCTTGTTTTATTTCTTAGTGGTAATGCAAAGGCATATTTTGAGAATACAACGATCACTGTCAGAAGATATCTGTATCCATCGTTATGTTTTTGTATCGATGTCATGTCGTTGATATCAGCTTCCCGAAGCATGTCTATGTTCCACAGTAGATGAAGTGGGCCGTCTATGCGCCCGAAAGTGGGGCTCGGTGGGGCTCGCCTTAATGGATTTCTCTTGTAAGGCATGAGCCCCATTTTCTCGCAGTGTTGCCAACTCCTTACTCGAAAAAAATCACCAAGGTTTTTTTGGTGTAACCTAACCTAAAGCAAGGAGCTGGCAATCTTGCTTGAGGCTTCTTAATGGTTTGCTCTTGTAAGGCATAAGCCTCATTTTCTCGCAGTGTTGCCAACACCTTACTCGAAAAAAATCACCAAGGTTTTTTTTTTCGGTCTAACCACCTAAAGCAAGGAGCTGGCAACCTTACTTGAGGCTTGTCTTACAGCGCATAAAGCAAGGTTGCCAACCTACTGCTTTTGCCATAGCTTTTTACAAAAAAAAGAGAGGAGAGAGAGAGAGGGAAGAGTTAAACAACCGACAGCCTACCTACAGCTTTTTTTTGGTCTAAACTAGCCTCAAGCAAGGAGCTGGCAACTTTGCTTGAGGCTTGTCTTACAGTACATAAAACAATTTTTGCCAACCTACACACACTGGGCAAGGAGAGTTGGTACTGCCGTAAAAGAGAGAGATGGGTGGATGGCAACACAGTATGTGTGTGCGTGTGTGTGTATAATATGTAGCATTATTAACTAGAGTGTGTTAGTAGTGCAGGTGGGCCGGTTCTGCGCCCGAAAGTGAGGCTCGGTGAGGCTCTCCTTAATGGATTTCTCTCGTAAGGCATGAGCCTCATTTTCTCGCAGTGTTGCCAACTCCTCACTCGAAAAAATCACCAAGGTTTTTTTTGGGGGTAACCTAGCCTAAAGCAAGGAGCTGGCAACCTTGCTTGAGGCTCGCCTTAATGGTTTGTTTTTGTAAGGCATGAGTTTATTTTCTTGCAGTGTTGCCAATATTTTACTCGAAAAAATCACCAAGGTTTTTTTGGTCTAACCTAGCCTAACGCAAGAAGCTGGCAATCTTGCTTGAGGCTTGCCTTACAGTGCATAAAGCAAGAAGCTGGCAACCTAGCTTGAGGCTTGCCTTACAGTGCATAAAACAAAGTTGCCAACCTACTGGTACTTTTGCCAACCTACTGGTACTTTTGCCAACCTACTGGTACTTTTGCCATAGCCTTTTACAAAAAAGAGAGAGGAGAGAGAGAGAGGAGAGAGAGAGAGAGGGAAGAGTTAAACAACCGACAGCTGCCAACACCTAACCTAACCTAACCTAACCCACCCTAACCTAACCTAAAGCAAGGAGCTGGCAATTTTACTTGAGGCTTGCCTTACAGTGCATAAAGCAAGGTTGCCAACCTACTGGTACTTTTGCCAACCTACTGGTACTTTTGCAATAGCCTTTTACAAAAAAAAGAGAGGAGAGAGAGAGAGAGAGAAGAGTTAAACAACCGACAGCTGCCAACACCCACCCTAACCTAACCTAACCCACCCTAACCTAACCTAACCAGGTCTAACCTAGCCTAAAGCAAGGAGCTGGCAATCTTACTTAAGGCTTGCCTTACAGTGCATAAAGCAAGGTTGCCAACCTACTGGTATTTTTGCCATAACTTTTTACAAAAAAGAGAGAGAAGAGAGAGAGGGAAGAGTTAAACAACCGACAGCTGCCAACACTCAACTACAGCTTTTTTTTTTGTCTAACCTAGCCTAAAGCAAGGAGCTGGCAACTTTGCTTGAGGCTTGCTTTACAGTGCATAAAGCAATTTTTGCCAACCTACATATACTAAACAAGGAGATAGGTTAGGTTAGGTTAGGTTAGGTTAGGTTAGGTTAGGCAACAAACACGCACTGCCGTAAAAGAGAGAGAGATGGGTGGATGGTAATATAGTATGTGCGTGCGTGTGTGCGTATAATATGTAGCATTATTAACTAGAGTGTGTTGGCAATTTACTTACAACTAAAAAAATAGAGATGCCAACTTTGCTGTAAGATGAAAAGAGAGAGATTTATGGCTGGCAACGGTGGTGGGCGATGTCCTCCCTCTTCTGTGCAATATGATATTATGATGTTACTGTAGTTTTTGACGGGGATTACGAGTTAACTAAAAAACCTGCAACTAGAGAGAGTTGCCAGCACACACACGCTGTTGTAAGAGAGAGATGGATGATTGGGAGGGGGGCAGCATTTCTGGCTATTCACAGTGGCGGATGTACTTCCTGTTTTTTTCAAAAGCTAACAATAATGATGGAATTTCATGCTGACCTATTTATTTTGTTCAAAAATTCGTGTTCAGCACAGATGATGCTATGTAATTTTCACATCAGCTCAGCCAACTGTTGAGAAATAATGACGTCAGGTAACAGCATTGGTGGGGGTGACGTGATGAATTTACGAAAGTAGGAAAATGATATTGCTAAAAATTGAAGTATAGAACTATTTTCTAGAGCGGATTTCTACTAGTCCATGGCCGTGTCCGGATTGGCAAGTGCTCCCTCCTGTTCTCTCCTGTTGCTCTTGCGTGCCGTCGAAGTGACGTCCAAGTCGTCCGAATCTACATGTCCCCTTGTAGTACGGTTGTTACTTTTCCCGCTAGGTGTCAGTCCGAACTTCACCCACCGCGCTCTGGCGCGCAGGCGCATCGCACGGAAGCAGAAGGCAGACGCCAAACAAACATGACAATGATTTCTACCTATTTACTACTCATATTAAAAATGTAACATGCTATTTCATCATTTACAATTTTTCTACATTTAGTATTATTGATAAAATGTTAAAGTATAACTGAGTTTTACATCCTCTAATCAGTATATGTTGCCTGTACAAAGTGAAAGTTAGAATATGGCTGCCAAGTGCAGCGTCACAGCGAGTTCAAGCGTGCATCTGTCGCGCCTCTCTGCTCTTCCCTCCGACTCCACGTCTGTCGCGAATTCGGACAACGGAGTTTGGCTGAGTCCCCGGATGGAACGGTGCTCTAGGTGACATCTGCTGTCGATTCGGACGCGGCCCATGTTGTTAACCTACATATTACTCCTCGACTAATAAAACTAGAAGCTCGAGGGCATCAGGTCTTATTTTTATTGTGAGCTGCAAGGAGAATATTGTGATTGTGATTGAAATTAACTAGCGTGAGTAAATTTGTTTGTTAGCTTGCATGAGTTGGCTTTGTGTTATAAGTAGACCCAAATGGAGAGTTTTGCGACCGAAAATGAGGCTCGGTGAGGCTTGCCTTAATGGTTTGTTTTTGTAAGGCATAAGTCTTAATTTCTTGCAGTGTTGCCAACATCTTACTCGAAAAAATTACTAAGGTTTCTCTCCACGTTCTACTGCATAGGGTATCCTCGGGCAAATGCATGGGAAAGAGTACTGTGTGACTTCTCGTCGATATTTTGGTTCCTGTTTTGAATCCTCCTGCCTGATAGTATGCTGCGTCCGTTTTGGATAATTTCAACGTTCCCACTGCCGTCGATGTGATGCCTGGATAATCTATCCTGTCGATGACGGTGTTGTGTTTCCTCACCTCCACCTGCGAGAACAGGTGAGGCACGAAGTTGTCCACGAGTATCAAGTTTGCTGCTGCGGGGAACGCGTATCCGCTTTCCTTTTTTACCACGTCGAATTCAAGGTAGAGGTCCGCTCTGTGAGGATGAACGAACCCGTCCCCTACGTCCACGTCGTATTCGATCTCTCTGTTTGCTATTTTCGATTTCCGAACATAGGTTCTATTCATATTTTTACTTACGTATAGGCGTACATGATGAATCAGCAAACATATTTTTTCTAAGTCTTGCCGTTTCCAAGATAACCCTATTTCCGGTCGCTATTTTCGATTTCCGAGCATAGGTTCTATTCATATTTTACTCACGTATAGGCGTACGTGATGAATCCGAAAACAGATTTCTCCTAAGTCTTACCGTTTCCAAGATAACCCCACTTCCGGTCGCTATTTTCGATTTCCGAACATAGATTCTATTCATACTTTTTCTCACGTATAGGTGTACGTGATGAATCAGCAAACATATTTTTTCTAAGTCTTGCCGTTTCCAAGATAACCCCTATTTCCGGTCGCTATTTTCGATTTCCGAGCATAGGTTCTATTCATATTTTACTCACATATAGGCGTACGTGACGAATCCGCAAACAGATTTCTCCTAAGTCTTACCGTTTCCAAGATAATGCCACTTCCGGTCGCCATTTTGAATTTCCGAGCATAGGTTCTATTCATATTTTTTCTCACATATAGGCGTACGTGATGAATCCGCAAACAGATTTCTCCTAAGTCTTACCGTTTCCAAGATAACCCCATTTCCGGTCGCTATTTTGAATTTCCGAGCATAGGTTCTATTCATATATTTTCTCACATATAGGCGTACGTGATGAATTCGCAAACAGATTTCTCCTAAGTCTTACCGTTTCCAAGATAACGCCACTTCCGGTCGCCATTTTGGATTTCCGAACATAGGTTCTATTCATACTTTTTCTCACGTATAGGTGTACGTGATGAATCACCAAACAGATTCTTGCTAAGTCATGAATTGGAGGGTTCTATGACAACCTATATTAATTCTCGTAAGAGAACAGAACGTGTCCTACGGGGGCAAGTTAAGGGGCATGTGCATGGCCAAAGGGGGAGTTCCTTTGCGCGCTCAAGCATGATTTAATTTTATTATATTTTCAGATTGACCACAAAACAAGGTGTTGACAGGCAGTGTGTATATATATTGTAAGAAGATGTTTTATTATCAACCTCTACTTCTTGCAGTACATCCTGGACACAGCGTTGCAGGTTAACAAAGGACCTTTGGTCAGTATATATTTTTTTTCTTAAAACTGTTCGGTTACTCGCTCGTTCCTGACATCATACACAAAAATTTTCTCCGCGATGAGGATGACGCTACACAGAGTGTCGACAGGCAAGGCATCGTGGAACTCGCACACAATCTTGATGTTGGTGCGATCGTTAACAACCACCTGCTTTCTTTTAGATGTGTTGATGACGAACATGGGTCTGCGAGCTATGAACTCGTTTGGATTGTAGTACACGTCCACGTTACCGGAAGTCACTCGTTTGTAAGCTGTGTACGCCTCGTACAGTTTCAGGTAGTCCTCTTCTGCGATGTTTAGGTTGTAGTTCTCACGTGGGAAAACTTCGTTCCTGCCATTTTTGAGGTAAATGTTCTTAATCTTGCAGTTGTCGAACTGGCTTGAATTTTTCTCCTGATTGTTACCCCTTCCTGTCTGGAAGAGTACGGCTGCAAACTCGGGCATGTCGTACCGAATGTTGTTGAATTGCGTGGTTACGTCAAATTCGAAATGATTGCCGGAAGCAGGTTTTTGCACACACTGGTAGCCATAAAACTGAATGGACACTTGAGGATTCTTCAGGATGTCGGCTTTGTACTTGAGAGCATAGTTTGATTCGTATTCTACCACTGGCACGCGCAGCTCCATGGACCTTACAATACACTTGGCAGCGTCGGGTAGTGTGTTGGGAAGCAAGGTAGTCCCGTCCGGGCCCAAAGTGCTGTATCGCATCAGTGCGTCGTTGTCGTTGGCAGCTCTGCGAAAAGTGACGCGCAAACCACCCTTCCACATGATCTCCTTGTAGTCCGAGAAGAAACCGGGCAGCAGACGCATGGGAAACAGTACTGTGTGACTTTGAGTTTTGATTTTTGTACCTGCTTCGAATCCCCCTGCCTGGTAGTATGCTGCATCGGTCTTGGAGAGTTTCAGTGTTCCCACGGCAGTCGAGGTAATCCCGGGGTAGTCAACCCTATCGATGACGGTGCCGTGCTTTCTAACTTCCACCTGCGAGAATAGGTACGGCACAAAATTATCTACGAGTCTTAGGTTTGCGTTGGCAAGAAATGCTTCGCCGTTGTCTCTCTTCACTACATCAAACTTGACGTACAAATCAGCTCTGTGAGGGTGAATGAATCCATCCCCGACGTCCACATCGTATTCTATCTCTCGATTCGCTTCGTTAAGGTTGGCAAACGTGCGACGGTTGGGAGGGAAGGACTGCAACTCGTAACTTTCGATTTGTTCCATGATGGCTATTTATTATATGTTAATCTCCACGACGGCAGTGGTCGCGGCTCCTGCAAAATCAACCACCTCCCCTTTTTTGTTTGTCACTGCTAATTCTATGTTGTCTATGCGATTACGATATACAGGAAAGTATATCGGTGGGGAGGGTGTGTAGATAATTGGCTCCATGAACTCAGAGTTTGGTTTGAACGTAACGATAATACCTGTCTGCTTGTGACTCCCTGGGATGCCGTCAGAGGATTTGGTGATCATATCTTGATCATTATTTTTTACAGAGCAGTTCGGGTAGGTTGTTATTTATAGACCCCACCCCAATTTTTTTTTGTTTTGTGTTCATGGCGATGGTCGTACCTAATGCGGCGACCCGTTCGCCCAGCGAGACGTCTCTGCTGACGAGTCTCCCGAAAGCTGCGTGCTCTAACTTTCTGGCAGCATCATGACGTACATCGAGATCGGTATTGGTATTGTAGGCAATATCGTGATCCTTGCATGCAGCATCCAGGGGATTCACACCCTTGTCGCCTCTTTTTAGTCGCTGTTCGAGTTTGGTACCGGGGCCGCGGTACTGGTAACCTGGCAAGTGCATCTTGAAGGGTAGCTTGTTGATGATGTCGTTCACGAGACCTCGACCTTCGGCCACGTTCCAAAATTTCGGAGGTAGGGTGTTGATGATTTTGATGAGGTACCCTATGCCTTTGTCGTCATTCGCAATGAAGTTGGCAAGCTTGAAGCTAACCATGTCCACAATTCCTACCTTCTCGTTGCGAAAGAAGTTGCTGTTGCCCGCATTCTCCTCCTGCAATAACCAACAACCTGTCTATGAGTTTGCGCACGTCGTCAACCCACACAAACTCTTTGGGGCAGGTTGTTGTAGAGTTTGACGCCGCTGCCTGTTTTGACCTGGTTCCATATCGGCTTGATGAGGTTCTTGTATTTTTCGCCGCTGCTAGATTTGACGCGATTCTGCGTAGCGTCGTTGTTTTGGTACAAGGCATCCGTCATGATCAAAATTTCCTTGTAATTTTGGTAATCTTCGTCTGTGTAATCTCTTGGTTGCTTTTTTGGTGATGAGTTCCCACAGTCCAACCGTGCCGGGATACCTGTTCCAGCTGTTTTTCTCACCCAAATTGACTTTCACGTTGTCACCCTCGAACGTGACTTTCGATTTTCCGATTTTCCAAACCACGCCCTCGTTGAGTTCCATGGTTGGGTACAATCCGAAAACCTCGTTTTTCTTGAACTAAACTCAACGGCCTGTTGATCAATCAATTTTCGGAACGTTGCTCTTCTTGCTGGAACAGTGACGATTTCGAATTCGCGACGATCGACATGACGAGGAAACCCAACGACGGAAAATACAAAAACAAAATTAACGACTTTCTAAACGTTGCAACGTTGTGAGAAACGTTCGAGGGTGACAACGTGAAAGTCAATTTGGGTGAGAAAAACAGCTGGAACAGGTATCCCGGCACGGTTGGACTGTGGGAACTCATCACCAAAAAAGCAACCAAGAGATTACACAGACGAAGATTACCAAAATTACAAGGAAATTTTGATCATGACGGATGCCTTGTACCAAAACAACGACGCTACGCAGAATCGCGTCAAATCTAGCAGCGGCGAAAAATACAAGAACCTCATCAAGCCGATATGGAACCAGGTCAAAACAGGCAGCGGCGTCAAACTCTACAACAACCTGCCCCAAAGAGTTTGTGTGGGTTGACGACGTGCGCAAGCTCATAGACAGGTTGTTGGTTATTGCAGGAGGAGAATGCGGGCAACAGCAACTTTCGCAACAAGAAGATAGGAATTGTGGACATGGTTAGCTCCAAGCTTGCCAACTTCATTGTGAATAACGACAAAGGCATAGGGTACCTCATCAAAATCATCAACACCCTACCTCCGAAATTTTGGAACGTGGCCGAAGGTCGAGGTCTCGTGAACGACATCATCAACAAGCTACCCTTCAAGATGCACTTGCCAGGTTACCAGTACCGCGGTCCCGGTACCAAACTCGAACAGCGACTAAAAAGAGGCGACAAGGGTGTGAATCCCCTGGATGCTGCATGCAAGAATCACGATATTGCCTACAATACCAATACCGATCTCGATGTACGTCATGATGCTGACAGAAAGTTAGAGCACGCAGCTTTCGGGAGACTCGTCAGCAGAGACGTCTCGCTGGGCGAACGGGTCGCCGCATTAGGTACGACCATCGCCATGAACACAAAACAAAAAAATTGAGGATGGGGTTATAAATAACAACCTACCCGAACTGCTCTGTAAAAAAATGATCAAGATATGATCACCAAATCCTCTGACGGCATCCCAGGGAGTCACAAGCAGACAGGTATTATCGCTACGTTCAAACCAAACTCTAAATTCATGGAGCCAATTATCTACACACCCTCCCCACCGATATACTTTCCTGTATCTCGTAATCGCATAGACAACATAGAATTAGCAGTGACAAACAAAAAGAGGGAGGTGGTTGATTTTGCAGGAGCCGCGACCACTGCCGTCGTGGAGATTAACATATAATAAATAGCCATCATGGAACAAATCGAAAGTTACGAGTTGCAGTCCTTCCCTCCCAACCGTCGCACGTTTGCCAACCTTAACGAAGCGAATCGAGAGATAGAATACGATGTGGACGTCGGGGATGGATTCATTCACCCTCACAGAGCTGATTTGTACGTCAAGTTTGATGTAGTGAAGAGAGACAACGGCGAAGCATTTCTTGCCAACGCAAACCTAAGACTCGTAGATAATTTTGTGCCGTACCTATTCTCACAGGTGGAAGTTAGAAAGCACGGCACCGTCATCGATAGGGTTGACTACCCCGGGATTACCTCGACTGCCGTGGGAACACTGAAACTCTCCAAGACCGATGCAGCATACTACCAGGCAGGGGGATTCGAAGCAGGTACAAAAATCAAAACTCAAAGTCACACAGTACTGTTTCCCATGCGTCTGCTGCCCGGTTTCTTCTCGGACTACAAGGAGATCATGTGGAAGGGTGGTTTGCGTGTTACTTTTCGCAGAGCTGCCAACGACAACGACGCACTGATGCGATACAGCACTTTGGGCCCTGACGGGACTACCTTGCTTCCCAACACACTACCCGACGCTGCCAAGTGTATTGTAAAATCCATGGAGCTGCGCGTGCCAGTGGTAGAATACGAATCAAACTATGCTCTCAAGTACAAAGCCGACATCCTGAAAAATCCTCAAGTGTCCATTCAGTTTTATGGCTACCAGTGTGTGCAAAAACCTGCTTCCGGCAATCATTTCGAATTTGACGTAACCACGCAATTCAACAACATTCGGTACGACATGCCCGAGTTTGCAGTCGTACTCTTCCAGACAGGAAGAGGTAACAATCAGGAGAAAAATTCAAGCCAGTTCGACAACTGCAAGATTAAGAACATTTACCTCAAAAATGGCAGGAACGAAGTTTTCCCACGTGAGAACTACAACCTAAACATCGCAGAAGAGGACTACCTGAAACTGTACGAGGCGTACACAGCTTACAAACGAGTGACTTCCGGTAACGTGGACGTGTACTACAATCCAAACGAGTTCATATCTCGCAGACCCATGTTCCTCATCAACACATCTAAAAGAAAGCAGGTGGTTGTTAACGATCGCACCAACATCAAGATTGTGTGCGAGTTCCACGATGCCTTGCCTGCCGACACTCTGTGTAGCGTCATCCTCATCGCAGAGAAAACTTTTGTGTATGATGTCAGGAACGAGCGAGTAACCGAACAGTTTTAAGAAAAAAAATATATACTGACCAAAAATCCTTTGTTAACCTGCAACGCTGTGTCCAGGATGTACTGCAAGAAGTGGAGGTTGATAATAAAACATCTTCTTACAATATATATACACACTGCCTGTCAACACCTTGTTTTGTGGTCAATCTGAAAATATAATAAAATTAAATCATGCTTGAGCGCGCAATATTGATACGGCCTAGTGAGTTAGCAACATTAGTAGACCCAAATGGAGAATTCTGCGACCGAAAATGAGGCTCGGTGAGGCTCGCCTTAATAGTTTGCTCTTGTAAGGCATAAGCCTTATTTTCTCGCAGTGTTGCCAACATCTTACTCGAAAAAATCACCAAGATTTCTCTCCACGTTCCACTACATAGGATATCCTCGGGCAAGGCATCGTGAAACTCGCAGACGATCTTGAGGTTGGTTCGATCGTTGACCACAACCTTCTTTCTCTTAGATGTGTTGATGACGGTCATGGGTCTCCGTGCTTTGAATTCGCTGGGCGTGTAGTACATGTCCACGCTTCCCTCGGTCACGCGTTTGTAAGCCGAGAACGCTTCGTAAAATTTGAGGTAATCGTTTTTGGTCACGTCGAGGTTGTAATTCTCGTGCGGGAACACTTCGTTTCTACTGTTCTTCAGATAAACATTCTTGATCTTGCAGTCGTCAAACTTGCTGGAATCTTTTTCCTGATTTTTGTCCCTCCCGGTCTGAAAAAGCACTACGATGAAATCTGGCATGTCGAACTGTATGTTGTTGAACTGCGTCGCATCAGTGCATCAGTACGTCGTTGTTGTTGGCAGCTCTTCGAAACGTAACGCGCAGTCCCCCCCCCCCTTCCACATAATTTCCTTGTAGTCCGAGAAGAATCCCGGAAGCAAACGCATGGGAAAGAGCACCGTGTGACTTCTCGTCGATATTTTGGTCCCCGCTTCGAATCCCCCGGCCTGGTAGTACGCTGCGTCCGTTTTGGATAATTTCAAAGTTCCCACTGCCGGCGACGTGATGCCTGGATAATCTATTCTGTCGATGACGGTGTTGTGTTTCCTCACCTCCACCTGGGAGAACAGGCGAGGCACGAAGTTGTCCACGAGTATCAAGTTTGCTGCTGCGGGAAACGCGTATCCGCTTTTCTTCTTCACCACGTCGAATTCAAGATAGAGGTCTGCTCTGTGAGGATGAACAAACCCGCCCCCTACGTCCACATCGTATTCGATCTCTCTGTTCGCTTCGTTCAAATTTCCGAACATAGGTTCTATTCATATTTTTACTCACGTATAGACGTACATGATGAATCAGCAAACATATTTTTTCTAAGTCTTGCCGTTTCCAAGATAACCCCACTTCCGGTCGCCATTTTGGATTTCCGAGCATAGGTTCTATTCATACTTTTTCTCACATATAGGCGTACGTGATGAATCCGCAAACAGATTTCTCCTAAGTCTTACCGTTTCCAAGATAACGCCACTTCCGGTCGCTATTTTCGATTTCCGAACATAGGTTCTATTCATATTTTACTCACATATAGGCGTACGTGACGAATCTGCAAACAGATTTCTCCTAAGTCTTACCGTTTCCAAGATAACCCCACTTCCGGTCGCCATTTTGGATTTCCGAGCATAGGTTCTATTCATACTTTTTCTCACATATAGGCGTACGTGATGAATCCGCAAACAGATTTCTCCTAAGTCTTACCGTTTCCAAGATAACGCCACTTCCGGTCGCCATTTTGGATTTCCAAACATAGGTTCTATTCATACTTTTTCTCACGTATAGGTGTACGTGATGAATCACCAAACAGATTTCTCCTAAGTCTTACCGTTTCCAAGATAATCCCACTTCCGGTCGCCATTTTGGATTTCCGAACATAGGTTCTATTCATATTTTTTCTCACATATAGGTGTACGTGACGAATCACCAAACAGATTTTTCCTAAGTTTTACCGTTTCCAAGATAACCCCACTTCCGGTCGCCATTTTCGATTTCCGAACATAGGTTCTATTCATACTTTTTCTCACGTATAGGTGTACGTGATGAATCCGCAAACAGATTTCTCCTAAGTCTTGCCGTTTCCAAGATAACGCCACTTCCGGTCGCCATTTTCGATTTCCGAACATAGGTTCTATTCATACTTTTATTCACGTATAGGCGTACGTGATGAATCCGCAAACAGATTTCTCCTAAGTCTTACCGTTTCCAAGATAACGCCACTTCCGGTCGCCATTTTGGATTTCCGAGCATAGGTTCTATTCATACTTTTTCTCACATATAGGCGTACGTGATGAATCAGCAAACAGATTTCTCCTAAGTTTTACCGTTTCCAAGATAACGCCACTTCCGGTCGCCATTTTGGATTTCCGAGCATAGGTTCTATTCATACTTTTTCTCACATATAGGCGTACGTGATGAATCCGCAAACAGATTTTTTTTTTTGCTAAGTCATGAATTGGAGGGTTCTATGACAACCTATATTAATTCTCGTAAGAGAACAGAACGTGTCCTACGGGGCAAGTTAAGGGGGCATGTGCATGGCCAAAGTAGCAGCTAGCCTCTCCCCTTTCAACGTGAACTTGGGAGTGGCGCAAATTCCACGCCGCCGGAACGGACGTTCCGCCCGGTACGGAAGTTGATGTTTATCGCAGCGTCACAAATCCCACACCGGCTGTACGGAAGCTGATCTTCACGTGTATTTTTCACGAGACACGCTAAACGTCACGTGCATACGCAAGATCATGGCCTTGCGTAAAAAATCAAAAAATTTAAAAAACAATAAGACTTTACCGCCAGGCAAACTGCTCGAAATGGACGCCAAACAGAACACAGCTAAATTGATGATGAATAGCATGTATGGTCAGATGTACGAATTGAAAAACATTCCAGAAGAGATTCGCCCGCACGTCAATCAATTTTACGTTCGAAGGCCGTACGGGAAAACCTTTACTTTTTTGGTTGGGCACCACGCCAGGGGGGCCAGGAATCCTAAAAAAACAACAATTATTATTATTTTGTCTGTTTGCTTGCGTCACAATACACGCGCACGCGTGTGTGTGTGTGACACATCGTTCCCCCGAGAGAGGTTTACAAAAATCACGATATACAAACATTGTCGGAGTTGGAAAATTACGATATGGTGTATTCGCTCATTACTGTTGCCAGCCATAAATCTCTCTCTCTCTTCATCTTACACCAACGTTGGCATCTCTATTTTTCTTAGTTGTAAGTAAATTGCCAACACACTCTAGTTAATAATGCTACATATTATACACACACACACGCACACACATACTGTGTTGCCATCCATCTCTCTCTCTTTTACGGCAGTACATATTTGTTGCCGGCTCTCCTTGTTTAGTGTGTGTAGGTTGGCAAAAATTGCTTTATGCACTGTAAGGCAAGCCTCAAGCAAATTGCCAGCCCCTTGCTTTAGGTTAGGTTAGACCAAGAAAAAAAATCTTGGTGATTTTTTCGAGTAAGGTGTTGGCAGCTGTCGGTTGTTTAACTCTTCCCTCTCTCTCTCCTTTTTGTAAAAGGTTATGGTAAAAGTGCCAGTAGGTTGGCAACCTTGCTTTATGCACTGTAAGGCAAGCCTCAAGCAAGGTTGCCAACTCCTTGCTTTGGGTTAGGTTAGACCAAGAAAAAAAAGCTGTAGGTAGACTGTCGGTTGTTTAACTCTTCCCTCTCTCTCTCCTCTCTCTCTCTCTCCTCTCTCTCTCACCTCTTTCTCTCCTCTCTCTTTTTTGTAAAAGGCCATGGCAAAAGTACCAGTAGGTTGGCAATTTTGCTTTATGCACTGTAAGGCAAGCCTCAAGCAAGATTGCCAGCTTCTTGCTTTAGGTTAGGTTAGACCAAGACAAAAACCTTGGTGATTTTTTTCGAGTGAGGAGTTAACAACACTGCGAGTCCCATTTTCGGTTGCAGAACTCTCAAGCAAAATTGCCAGCTTCTTGCTTTAGGTTAGGTTAGACCAAGAACTTTGGTGATTTTTTTTCGAGTAAAATGTTGGCAACACTGCAAGCCTCACCGAGCCTCACTTCCGGTTTTCTGAACTCTCAAGCAAAATTGCCAACTCCTTGCTGTTTTAGGTTAGGTTAGACCAAAAAAAATCTTGGTGATTTTTTCGAGTGAGGAGTTGGCAACGCTGATTTTTACTTGAGGGCGGTCAACCGGGTTGATTGCACAAGCAAAGTTGCCAGCTCCTTGCTTTAGGTTAGGTTAGACCAAAAAAAAGCTGTGGGTAAGCTGTCGGTTGTTTAACTCTTCCCTTTCTCTTTTTTTTTTTGTAAAAGGCTATGGCAAAAGTACCAGTGGGTTGGCAACCTTGCTTTATGCACTGTAACGCAAGTCTCAAGCAACGTTGCCAGCTCCTTGCTTTAGGTTAGGTTAGACCAAGAACTTTGGTGATTTTTTTTCGAGTAAAATGTTGGCAACACTGCGAGCCTCACCGAGCCTCACTTCCGGTTTTCTGAACTCTCAAGCAAAATTGCCAACTCCTTGCTGTTTTAGGTTAGGTTAGACCAAAAACCTTGGTGATTTTTTCGAATAAGCGGTTGGCAACACTGCGAGCCTCACCGAGCCTCATTTTCGGTTTGAGCCTCATTTTCGGTTGGTGAACCGGCCAATCTGTACTACTATTACTATTATTATTATTATTATTATTATTATTATTAGTAGTAGTAGTAGTAGTAGTAGTAGTAGTAGTAGTAGTAGTAGTAGTAGTAGACATTTCGTTCATATCCCCCCCGAAATATTTCTGGATACGCCACTGATTGTGCAGAATTTTCTTTTTCCACTTCGAAACGGTTTATTACGAGGTGTAAGAGCTATCACGAACACAACACAGCGAGCGAAAATAAAACTACACAAACAAACGCACACAGATGAAATATCACAGCATAGGGTGACCAGATATTTGTTGACCAAAAAGAGTATAGTCTATAGGTTGAAGGTGCGCATGCACAAAACAAAAAGAAAACTAAAATAAGGGTGGCTATTTGTTATTGCTTCTATTATAGCCCCTATAAACTAGGCCTACACTCTACAGATTAAAATTACTTATGGGTCTAATGTAATCAGCTAATTACAAATAGTCACCAATGGCACCATCATTTATACTTCTGGGATGATTTTGCTTTCTTGAGTATGTTTAAATCGTACTTTATTGCCAGTTCAAACTCTTCACAGGTCATGTCCACATTGAATTTCACTTTCATTACTTGTTCGAGTGTTGACACCAGGAGTGTACTTTTTTCCTCTCGCCAATAAGTTTTAATAACACTGAAGAGTCTTTCACAACCAACATTTGTACCAGGCAGAGTAAACAAGAATTTTATAAGAGGCACAATCACTTTTAAATTTGACCCAGCCTGTACTAAATCTTTGCACACTGACCTCCCCCTCCACATCATTGATTCTTTTCTTTCCCCCCCATCTTCAAGATGTTTTTCAACGGCTTTTGAAATTGCATAGTAAGTTTCAAAAATATCATTATTAGGGCTGAGCCGATACCGATGCCGATGTATCGGTATCGGAAAGTATCGGTTGGGATTCAGCTACCGATACCAGCCGATACTTTCCGGCATTTTGGTCTTTCACGGGGTCCGCAAAAATCCCGTGCGACTTCTTGACAGTCTTAATTATCCTGAAAATTATGCAAAATTAAAACTTCCTTTTTATTTTACACTATCGGTGGGAATTGGTAAGAGAATCGGTTCAAAATGGTATCGGCTCAGCCCTAATCATTATCATTAAATTCCAATGAATTTGAAACATGTTTTGCTTGTTGATGGAATATGAAAATGACTCTTGAAATTGTTCATAGGAAAGTCTTGAGTCAAGGAGTAAATACTTCAGTTTGTTGACATCTTGACGTTTTCCGTTCTGTGGATTTTAAGGCATTTTTACGCGTAAAATAATGAATGAAATTAAATAGCAAGGAAAAGAGTATATTTGGGGATTTTTGCAAATTGAAAAGAGTATAGAGTATATGAACCTCTAAAAGAGTATAATACTCTTAAAAAGAGTATGTCTGCTCACCCTATCACAGCATTGTTTACAGCTTGTTTCTACCCGCTTCCCTTCTCGCGTTTGGAATAGTCCTTCCAGATGGTTTTGTCTCCCGTGGCCAGACTGTCCAGACTGTAACTGCTACTGAAGTGTCGTGTGCGTTTCATCTTTTAGTGGAGTCTGTAACATGAAGCCGAATATAATTGTGGAGGGTTTTAAACGAAGTTTGGAGTTGTACGGTGTGAAGTTCGCTACGCTTGTGGCTGATGGGTATTCAGGCGTGTATGCAAAACTTCTAGAAGCCAGACCTTACACCGATGTCATAGAAAAAAAATTGAGTGTACTAATCACTTACTGCGGAACTATTGTAAGAAACTGAGACTCATAAGCACTAATAGTAAACTGAAGTATGTTCACCTGAGAAAATGAATCGGATCCAGCATTCTGAGATTAGGAGGAGGAGTGACAAAGGCCGTTAAGTCCAATTAGTCAGGACGGTTTGTCACCTGTTTGTCGACATACAGATTTGTATAAGGATATTATCAACGGGCCAAACTATGTGTTCGGTGAACATTTTCATTGCTTTGAGCGTGGCTACTTCTGCTCTGGAAAATCTGCAGAAGAAATTAATATTGTTCCCGAACTTCAGGCAGCCAGTCCGTACCCGCTCATCATGGAAGCAGTGGGCCAACTCGCAATTCACTGCAGAAGTCTCCTCAAGAACTTAGACAACAACCCTGCGGAACAGTTCAAGTACATAATAGCAAAGTTTCTTGGTGGAAAACGAGTAAACTATGGGTTGAAAAGGTTTTACGGGGCTAGATGCTCCGCTGCTCTGGTTTCTCATAACACACACAGTCCATTATACAGCCTACACAAATAAATGTGCGCCGAGAACAGCCCAGGATTTTTCACAAAGTTGCTAGAGTCAATGTGAAATCGTCGACTAAGCCTCTCCAAGAACCGGCAGCATCCCAGAATCAGAAAGAGATTGCGACTTGAGCCTACGTCTGCATAATTGGTAATATGCATAACGAGGATTACGTTCAAAATACCCAAAAACCAGACCTTTCGTCTGATATGCTATAGCAAAGATATCAAGAGTTCCTGCAGTCGTTATGACGCACAGAACAGGAACGCCAAGAGCTCGAAACGAGCACTGTAATGCAGAGGAACTGCGGGCTTTGGAAGCAAGAGAGTCGTAAGTTACTCACAGCATCCCATTTCGGGGTAGTGTGCAAGAGAAAGCCCTACACTGGCTGCGAGAAACTAGTCAAAACCCTACTCTACAGTGACTGGGACTGTGAAGCAATGCGGTACGGTAGGGAAAAAGAACTCACTGCCATTGAACATGTGGAAAAGGAGGTTAACGTGACGGTAACACCGTGCGGCCTGTTTGTTGACCCCACCATTCCATATTTAGGAGCGTCCCCAGACGGCCTGGTAGGTGAGGATGGCATTATCGAAATTAAGTGTCCCTTTTCTGTCAAACATGTAACACCTGCACATGCCATCAAGACGAAGAAAGTAACTTTCTGGAAATTTGACGAAGAGCTTAACGCCAATATCGTGAACACCACACATAATTACTATTACCAAGTGTAGGGTAATAATAATTATTACACGGAGAAGGTATTGTATCTTTGGTCTGTGGACAGAGAAAGGTGTTAAAATAGAATACATCCAGAGAGACGATCAATTCTGGAAGAAGAATATTGAAACGCAGCTACAACAATTCTATGTTGAGTGTCAACTAACAGTTGGGCTGAAAAGTTCGTAGGCTAACATAGTAAAAAATATTTTTTTGACAAAATTCGATTTTATTATTCAATATAGTTGCCTTCGAGGGCGATACAACGATTATAGCGGTCATACAATTTTTCGATGCCATTCTTATAGTACGATTTCTCTTTAGCCTCAAAATAGGCCTCAGTTTCGGCGATTACCTCTTCATCAGTGCTAAATTTCTTTCCAGCGAGCATTCTTTTAAGGTCTGCAAACAGGAAAAAGTCACTGGGGGCCAGATCTGGAGAATATGGTGGATGGGGAAGCAATTCGTAGTCTAATTCATATAATTTTGCCATCGTTTTCATTGATTTGTGACACGGTGCATTGTCTTGATGAAACAGCACTTTTTTCTTCTTCAAATGGGGCCGTTTTTTCGTGATTTCATCCTTTAAACGCTCCAACAACGCTATGTAATAATCGCTGTTGATGGTCTGGCCCTTTTTGAGGTAATCGATGAATATAATACCATGCGCATCCCAGAATACTGATGCCATAACCTTGCCAGCCGACTGTTGCGTCTTTCCACGCTTTGGATTCGGTTCATCACGTGCAGTCCACTCGGCTGACTGTCGATTGGACTCTGGAGTGTAGTTATGGAGCCATGTTTTATCCATTGTAATATATCGACGGAAAAATTCGTGTTTATTACGGTTGAATATCGCTAAACATTGCTCCGAATCATCAAAACGTTGTTGCTTTTGATCGATTGTGAGCACGCGCGGCACCCATTTTGCACACAGCTTTCGCATGTTCAAATATTCATGCACAATATGTCCAACACGTTCCTTTGATATTTTTAAAGTCTCAACTATCTCGATCAACTTCACTTTACGATCATTTAAAATTATTTTGTGGATTTTTTTGATGTTTTCGTCGGTAACAGACTCTTTGGGGCGTCCACTGCGTGCATCGTCTTCGATGCTCATTTCGCCTCGTTTAAATTTAGCAAACCACTTCTCAACGGTTGATTTTCCTGGTGCAGAGTCCGAATAATGTTTATCAAGCCAAGCCTTGGCTTCAACAGTATTTTTTTTTCGCCAAAAAGCAATGCTTTATTAACACACGAAATTCTTTTTTATCCATTTTTTCACAATAACAAAAGCTGCTTCACTCACAATGCTATATCTCACGAACTAATTATCCGGCAGCTGTGAAATTTACACGTATCTTTTGAAGGTTAGTACTAAGTAAAAATCACATGGATTTAATTCTAGTAACGTTATCTATGAGTCAGCCTACGAAATTTTCAGCCCAACTGTTATGAGAACTTGTCTATCCACGGCACACACGCTCAATGCAGATCCGAAATCCCGCGAGAATAATCCAAGCTCAAAACAGAAGGAAGGCGAAGACGTCGGATGGGAAGAAAAAAAATCACCGGCAAACTGATCATGATGGAGAATCTTTCTAAACGAGGTAACCTTTGTATGTAACGTATGCACTGTTTGTGGCATAGTTGGAAGTCGTTATTTCTGGGAGGCCTACACATAACGTACAGCAACAGATTTCACTATTGTAAGTATTTAGAGGCTAATTTCTTCATGAATTTGAACTTATTTATGTATTGCAGTGCACAGGAGGCGTTTTGTATAGCAACAGAGAATATGTTTACCTTTGAGACTGATTTTGTCATATAAATTGTTCGCAAAGTATTATTAGCTTATGTAACGTAATGTACAGAAACACAGGGCGCTTTCGAATTATTGTGAGAATTTCGTTGTCATGTATTTGTTCTTATTGTATTACATAGTAGTGCCCGACCCTGTGGCCGAGTGGTTAGCACATCGCGCTGCGACGCCAAGGGTCCCGGGTTCGAATCCCGGTCGGGCTTGGTTGTTTGTGAATGTCCATCATCAATTTCATCATTTCATCACTCATCCCCATCTTCGCAAATTAGCCAAGAGGCACAAAACGTGAAGTAAAATAAACTAAATCAATCAATCAATTGTATTACATAGTGTATCTACGTGCACTGCTGTTCATGAATTTTTAAGAAGCTCATTGTTTGTGTCCGTGTATTATTTTTTGTAGCCCAGTAATATTTTACCTGTTTGTCAGAATTGTTTTCTTTTCTTGTTATTCGTACTTCAAATAAGCAAAAATTGGAATAGTATACAGGGTGGGCCAGACTTAATTGGGCAGTTTTCGAACATTAGTAACCAATAAATCCAACAGGACACGGAAAAATTGGAAAGTACATTTTGTTGTCGACAGATGGGTGCATCATACGGTATGCTGTGAACGAGGTTGATCGCTGGATTGGCCGTCGAGGGCCTGTGGAGTGGCCAGCCCGATCACCCGACATCAACCCACCATACTTTTTCCTTTGGGGTTACCTCAAACACAAGTTGTACGCTAATCCCATTGACAGTGAGGTGATTGTTCAGGAGTAAGGCGTGTGAAAATGTCGCTTTGCGTCTACAAGCCTGTGTTGACTTAGATGATGCCCAGGTCGACAACTATCTTGAAAATCAATGACTTATGTGTGTGTGTGATTCCATTTTTGTAACAATTTTGTAGCCATTGGAATTGTTAACATTTGTCAATAAAAATAAAATAGATAAAAAATAAAAACATCTAATCAAAAACTGCATAATTGAGTCTGGCCCACCCGGTATATATACATAAGAAACTGTTACTTAAGCAAGAAAAATAAATGCACCTCGAGAAAAACCAGTCTACTCCGTTCCCTGCGGTGTAGATGGCAATGTCTGTTCTCATCATCCCATTCATTACTCTTCACCACGAAATAAACTTTATCTGCAGAAAATAATACAGAAAGACTACTAATTCAGTAACGCACAACTTTGCTCTTCCAGTGTGAGCGTTGTTCGTTGTAAAAGCAAAGTTGTAAAACTACAATTTTAGCATACGTGTAGTTAATTGTACATGATCAGAATGATATGTGTATATCTTATGGAACACTGTCCATTCAATGAACCTGTTGTGATCACTGACTGGGCAAACTGAAGAAATGTTTAATTCGTGCTCTGTTTTAAACTAATTAGTGTCACATCCAGCGAAAATATAAACAGTTCATATTACTACATTACTATTGTTAATAAATGTTATAATAAAAACAATGTATTGCCGGCCCCCGTGGCGGAGTGGTTAGCACATCGCGCTACGACGTCAGGGGTCCCGGGTTGGAATCCTGGCCTGGGCATGGTTGTATGTGAGTGTTCATTCATCAATTTCATCATATCATCACTCATCACCATCTTCGCAAATTAGCCAAAAGTGGCACAAAACGCGAAGCAAATCAATCAATCAATCAAAAAACAATGTATTGTTATTATTACTATAAATACTAAAATCTAAACAAACTTGAAACACCTCGCGACAAAATTCTGCGTAAGCCAATTACAGTTACAAAAATTGTAATTACTATTTAGGAACTGTAGGTACAAAATAGGAACAGTTTTCGGTTTTCCTTTCATTGTTCTTTATGGAAGATTAAAAAGAGAAAGAGAGAGAGAGAAAGTGCTTATTCCCCTCCCTGCCGCTCCCACATAATGATATAGCCAAGATTCAAGACATGAAAGCGCGGCTGTGATTACTATCTTCCATTTCATAAATGTTTGAGAATCTTTTGTCATCAAATTACAGTTTTACTATCCATGAAAAATTCGTTACGTGTTAAAAGAACGATACTTCATGTTTGCTTTCTTCGCTCGCCTGCGCGCCAGGTGGTCAACTGCTTCACAACAAACAAATTTTCGTCCTCCCTCCCCTTGCAAGCAATTGTGTTTGTTTCCCCTCAGGTACCCCACCCCACCCCACCCCAACTGCTCTCCCGTCAGCCGTGAACAGTAAACAACGAATGCCTACCTTCAACG